>NC_054485.1:76695435-76805050 GCF_017639515.1 Carcharodon carcharias
CATCGTGCACGGTGAGACAGACTCAAACACAATCCCCATCCACACAAAGTGCACAGTGAGAAAGACGCAAACACAGTAACCATTAACACACCATGCCCAGTGAGGCAGGCAGAAGCACAATCCCCACCCACACAGAGTGCACAGTGAGAAACACACAAACACATTCCCTGTCCAAGCACAGTGCACAGTGAGACAGACACAAACACAATCTACATCCACAAAATGCACATTGAGACAGATACAAACACAACCCCATCCACATACAGTGCACAGTGAGACAGGCAGAAACACATTCCCCCTCCACATACATTGCACAGTGAGACAGACACAAACTAATTCCCCAACAACACACAGAGCACAGTGAGACAGGCACAAACAAATTCCCCATCCACACACAGTGCAGAGTGAGAGAGGCACAAACACATATACCTTCCACACATTGCACAGTGAGACAGGCAGAAACAAAATCTCCATTCACACAAATTGCACAGTGAGACAGACACAAACCCAATTCCAATCCACACAAAGTGCACAGTGAAACAGACGCAAAGACAATCTCCATCCACACGGTGCACAGTGAGACAGACACAAACACAATCCCCATCCACACATTGCACAGTGAGGCAAACTCAAACACAATCCCCATCCACATATTGCACAGTGAGAAAGACACCAAGACAATCCTATCCAAACACAGTGCACAGTGAGACAGGCATAAACACAATCTCCATCCATACTCAATGCACAGTGAGACAGACACAAACACCATCCCCATCCACACTGAGTGCACAGTCAGAAAGACTCAAACACAATCCCTATCCACACACAGTGCACAGTGAAAAAGACACAAACACAATCCCCAACCAAGAAGTGCACAGTGAGACAGACACAAACACAACACCATCTACACACAGTGCACAGTGAGACAGGCACAAACAAATTCCCCATCCACACACAGTGCACAGTGAGACAGACACAAAATAATTCCCCAACTGCTAACAGTGCACAGTGAGACAGGCACAAACACATTACCCATCCACTCACAGTGCACGGTGAGACAGACACAAACAAATTCCACATCAACACACGGTTCACAGTGAGACAGGCACAAACACATTCCCCATCCACACACAGTGCAGATGAGACAGGCACAAACACATATCCCTTCCACAAAAAATGCACACAGAGAGACATAAACACAACCCCCTTCTACAGACAGTACACAGTGAGGCAGGCACAAACACGGTGCCCATCCACATCAAAGTATTGTGAGACAGATATAAACACAACTCCCATCCAAACACAGTGCTCAATGTGACATAGAAAAACACAGTCCCCCTCCACACAAATTGCACAGTGAGACAGGCCCAAACACAATCCCCATACACACAGAGTGCCGACTGAGACAGGCACAAAAATAACCCCCATCCACACAAAGTGCACAGTGTGACAGAAATAAACACAGTCCAGATCCACACACAGTACACAGTGGGATAAGCGCAAACACAATGCCCATGCACACATAGTGCACAGTGAGACGACATTAAGTCAATCCCCATTTACACACACAGTGCACAGTGATACCGACACAATCACCAAATCCATCCACATGCAGTGCACAGTGAGAGAGACATAAACAAAATATCCATACTCACAGATTGCATAGAAAGTCAGGGGCAGTCACAATCCCCATCCACAAGCTGTGCACATTGAGAGAGGCACAAACAAAATCACCATGCACACACAGTGCTCAGCGAGACAGACAGAGCAGCAATTCACATACACACATAGTGCACAGTGAGACAGACACAAACGGAATCCGCATGCACAGACCAGTGCACAGTGAGAGAGGAACAAACACAATGACCATCACAACACCATGCACAGTGAGACAGACACAAACACAATTCCAATCCACCCAAAGTGCACAGTGAGACAGACACAAACACAATCTCCATCCACACGGTGCACAGTGAGACAGACACAAACACAATCCCCATCCACACAAAGTGCACAGTGAGACAGACACAAACACAATCTTCATCCACACGGTGCACAGTGAGACAGACACAAACACAAACCCCATCCACGCAAAGTGCACAATGAGACAGACGCAAGCACAATCCCTATCCACACATTGCACAGTGAGGCCAACTCAAACACAATCCCCATCCACATATTGCACAGTGAGACAGACACAAAGACAATCCTATCCAAACACAGTGCACAGTGAGACAGGCATAAACACAAACTCCATCCACACTCAATGCACAGTGAGACAGACACAAACACAATCCCCATCCACACTGAGTGCACAGTCAGAAAGACACAAACACAATCCCTTTCCACACACAGTGCACAGTGAGAAAGACACAAACACAATCTCCAACCACAAAGCGCTCAGTGAGACAGACACAAAAACAACACCATCCACATACAGTGCACAGTGAGATAGGCACAAACACATTACCCATCCACTCACAGTGCACGGTGAGACAGACACAAACAAATTCCACATCAACACATGGTGCACAGTGAGACAGGCACATACACATTCCCCATCCACACACAGTGCAGATAAGACAGGAAAAAACACATATCCCTCCAACAAAAAATGCACTCAGAGAGACATAAACACAACCCCCATCTTCAGACAGTGCACAGTGAGGCAAAAACAAACATGGTGCCCATCCACACGCAAAGTATTATGAGACAGATATAAACACAATTCCCATCCAAACACAGTGCTCAATGTGACATAGACAAACAAATTCCCCATCCATGCACAGCGCACAGTAAGACAGGCAGAAACTAATTCTCCATTCACATCCAGTGCATAGGGAGACTGGAACAAATACATTTCTCATTAACACACACTGCATAGTGAGACACACACAAACACAATTCCTATCCAAATGCAGTGCACAGTGAGACAAGTAAAGGAACAATCCCATCCACATACTGTGCACAGTGAAACAGGCATAAAATCATAACACAGACACAGATATTGCAAATTGAGACAGAAACAACCATATTTCCCATCCACACACAGTGTACATTCAGACTGGCACAAACACAAATAACATCCACACACCGTGCACAGTGGGACAGACACAAACACAACCCCATTCACACACCGTGCACAGTGGGACAAACACAAACACAACCCCATTCACACACAGTGCACAGTGAGGCAGCCACAGAAGCAATCCTCATCCACACACAGTGCAAAGTGAGACAGACACAAATACAATCCCCATCCACACACAATGCAAAGTGAGACTGACACAAACACAATCTCCATCCACACATTGCACAGTGAGACACACAAACACAATCTCCATCAACACAGTGCACAGTGAGACAGATGCAAACACAGTCCACATCCACATTTTGCACTTTGAGACAGACACAAACACAAACCCGAACCACATTCAATGAAATGTGGGACAGACGCAAACACAATCCCCATCCACACGGTGCACAGTGAGACAGACACAAACACAATCTCCATCCACACATTGCACAGTGAGACACATGTAAACACAATCCCCATCCACACATTGTACAGTGAGACAGACGCAAACACAATCCCAATGCACATATTGCACAGTGAGACAGACACAATCACAATCTCCATCCACACACAGTTCCAGTGAGACAGGCATAAACACAATCTGCATCCACACAACGTACACAGTGAGACAGGCACAAACACAATCCCCATCCAAATGCCGTGCACTGTGAGACAGACACAAACACAATCCCTATCCACACAAAGTGCACAGTGAGAAAGACACAAACACAATCCACATCCACATTTTGCACATTGAGACAGACACAAACACAAACCCGAACCACATTCAATGAAATGTGGAACAGACGCAAACACAATCCCCATCCACACGGTGCACAGTGAGACAGACACAAACACAATCTCCATCCACACATTGCACAGTGAGACACATGTAAACACAATCCCCATCCACACATTGTACAGTGAGACAGACACAAACACAATCGCAATGCACATATTGCACAGTGAGACAGACACAATCACAATCTCCATCCACACACAGTTCCAGTGAGACAGGCATAAACACAATCTGCATCCACACAAAGTACACAGTGAGACAGGCACAAACACAATCCCCATCCAAACGCCGTGCACTGTGAGACAGACACAAACACAATCCCTATCCACACAAAGTGCACAGTGAGAAAGACACAAACACAATCCCCATCCAGACACAGTGCACAGTGAGACAGATACAAACACATTAACCATCAACACACCATCCCCAGTGATGCAGGCAGAAACACATTCCCCATCCACACACATTGCGCAGTGAGACAGACACAAACAAATTCCACAACCACACACAGAGCACAGTAAGACAGGCACAAACAAATTCCCCATCCACACACAGTACAGAGTGAGACAGGCACAAACACATATACCTTCCACACATTGCACTGTGAGACAGACAGAAACACAATCTCCATTCACACAAATTGCACACTGAGACAGACAGAAACACAATTTCCATCCACACAAAGTGCACAGTGAGACAGACGCAAACACAATCTGCATCCACACGGTGCACAGTGAGACAGACAAAAACACAATCCCAATCCACACAAAGTGCACAATGAGACAGATGCAAACACAATCCCAATCCACACATTACATAGTGAGACAGACGCAAAAACAAACCCCATCCACACATTGCACAGTGAGACAAACGCAAACACAATCCCCATCCACATATTGCACAGTGAGACAGACACAAAGACAATCCTATCCACACACAGTGCACAGTGAGACAGGTATAAACACAATCTCCATCCACATTCAATGCACAGTGAGACAGACACAAACACAATCCCCATCTACACTGAGTGCACAGTCGGAAAGACACAAACCCATTTGCTATCCACACACAGTGCACAGTAAGAAAGTCACAAACACAAACCCCATCCAAAAAGTGCACAGTGAGACAGACACAAACACAACCACATCCACATACAGTGCAGAGTGAGACAGGCAGAAACACATTCCCCATCCACACACATTGCTCAGTGAGACAGACACAAACAAATTCCCAATCCACACACAGAGCACAGTGAGACAGGCACAAACAAATTCCCCATCCACACACAGTTCAGAGTGAGAGAGGCACAAACACATATACCTTCCACACATTGCACAGTGAGACAGACAGAAACACAATCTCCATTCACACAAATTGCACAGTGAGACAGAGACAAACACAATCCCCATCCACACATTGCACAGTGAGACAAACACAAACACAATCCCCATCCACATCTTGCACTGTGAGACAGACCCAAAGACAATCCTATCCACACACAGTGCAGAGTGAGACATGCATAAACACAATCTCCATCCACATTCAATGCACAGTGAGACAGACACAAACAGAATCCCCATCTACACTGAGTGCACAGTCAGAAAGAGACAAACACAATCCCTATCCACACACAGTGAACAGTAAGAAAGACACAAACACAAACCCCATCCACAAAGTGCACAGTGAGACAGACCCAAAAACAATCTACATCCACAAAATGCACATTGAGATAGACACAAACACATCCCCATCAACATACAATGCACAGTGAGACAGGCAAAATACAATCCGCATGTACACTCAATGCAAAGTGAGACAGACGCAAACACAATTCCCATCCACACATTGCACAGTGAAACAGACACAAACACAATCCCCATCCACACAAAGTGCAAAGTGAGACAGGCGCAAAGAAAATCCACATCAATACATCGTGCACAGTGAGACAGACTCAAACACAATCCCCATCCACACAAAGTGCACAGTGAGAAAGACGCAAACACAGTAACCATTAACACACCATGCCCAGTGAGGCAGGCAGAAGCACAATCCCCACCCACACAGAGTGCACAGTGAGAAACACACAAACACATTCCCTGTCCAAGCACAGTGCACAGTGAGACAGACACAAACACAATCTACATCCACAAAATGCACATTGAGACAGATACAAACACAACCCCATCCACATACAGTGCACAGTGAGACAGGCAGAAACATATTCCCCATCCACATACATTGCACAGTGAAACAGACACAAACTAATTCCCCAACAACACACAGAGCACAGTGAGAAAGGCACAAACAAATTCCCCATCCACACACAGTGCAGAGTGAGAGAGGCACAAACACATATACCTTCCACACATTGCACAGTGAGACAGGCAGAAACAAAATCTCCATTCACACAAATTGCACAGTGAGACAGACACAAACCCAATTCCAATCCACACAAAGTGCACAGTGAGACAGACGCAAAGACAATCTCCATCCACACGGTGCACAGTGAGACAGACACAAACACAATCCCCATCCACACATTGCACAGTGAGGCAAACTCAAACACAATCCCCATCCACATATTGCACAGTGAGAAAGACACCAAGACAATCCTATCCAAACACAGTGCACAGTGAGACAGGCATAAACACAATCTCCATCCATACTCAATGCACAGTGAGACAGACACAAACACCATCCCCATCCACACTGAGTGCACAGTCAGAAAGACTCAAACACAATCCCTATCCACACACAGTGCACAGTGAGAAAGACACAAACACAATCCCCAACCAAGAAGTGCACAGTGAGACAGACACAAACACAACACCATCCACACACAGTGCACAGTGAGACAGGCACAAACAAATTCCCCATCCACACACAGTGCACAGTGAGACAGACACAAAATAATTCCCCAACTGCTAACAGTGCACAGTGAGACAGGCACAAACACATTACCCATCCACTCACAGTGCACGGTGAGACAGACACAAACAAATTCCACATCAACACACGGTTCACAGTGAGACAGGCACAAACACATTCCCCATCCACACACAGTGCAGATGAGACAGGCACAAACACATATCCCTTCCACAAAAAATGCACACAGAGAGACATAAACACAACCCCCTTCTACAGACAGTACACAGTGAGGCAGGCACAAACACGGTGCCCATCCACATCAAAGTATTATGAGACAGATATAAACACAACTCCCATCCAAACACAGTGCTCAATGTGACATAGAAAAACACAGTCCCCCTCCACACAAATTGCACAGTGAGACAGGCCCAAACACAATCCCCATCCACACAAAGTGCATAGTGAGACAGATGCAAACACAATCCCAATCCACAAATTGCCTAGTGAAACAGACACAAACACAACCCCATCCAAACATTGCACAGTGAGACAGACACAACCACCAACTCCATCCACTCGCAGTGCACAGTGAGAGAGACACAAACAAAATCCCCATACTCACAGATTGCACAGAAAGTCAGAGGCAGACACAATCTCCTTCCACAAGCTGTGCACATTGAGAGAGCGACATACACAATCACCATCCACACACAGTGCACAGCGAGACAGACATAAACAGATTTGCGATTCACACACAGTGTACCGTAGGAAACACAAACACAATTCCCATCCACACACAATGCACATTGAGACAGGCACAGGCATATACCCCATTCACACAGAGTGCACTGTGAGAAAGGCACAGACATTAACCCCATCCACACACATTACACAATGAGACAGGCAAAAACACAATCCCTTTGTGGACACAGTGCACAGTAAGACAGGCACAAACACAATCACCATACAAACAAAGTGCACAGTGAGACACCACAAACACAATCACTATCAACACACAATGCACAGTGAGACAGATGCAAACACAATCCCCACCCACATGTTCCCCGGTGAGACAGACACAAACACAATCCCCATCCACATATTGCACAGTAAGACAGGCACAAAGACAATCCCCATCCACACACAGTGCACAGTGAGACAGGCATAAGCACAATCCCCATCCACACTCAATGTACAATGCGACAGGCACAAACACAATCATATGCACATGCCGTACACAGTGCAACAGATACAAACAAATTCCCCATCCACACAAAGTGCACAGTGAGAAATACACAAGCACAATCCCCATCCAGATGTAGTGCACAGTGAGACAGACACAAACACATTGAACAACAACACACCATCCCCAGTGATGCAGACAGAAGCACATTCCCGATCCACACACAGTGCACAGTGCAACAGACACAAGAAAAATTCCAGTCCACACAGAGTGCACAGTGAGACTGACACAAACACAATCTCCATCCACAAAGTGCACAGTGAGACAGACACAAACACATTCCCATTCCACACACAGTGCACAGTGAGACAGGGATAGACACAATCCCCATTCAGACTCAATGCACGATAAGACAGAGGCAAACACAATCTTCATCCACAAATAGCACAGTGAGACAGACACAACCACCAACTCCATCCACTCGCAGTGCACAGTGAGGGAGACGCAAACAAAATCCCCATACTCACAGATTGCACAGAATGTCAGGGGCAGACACAATCCCCATCCACTGGCTGTGCACATTCAGTGAGCCACTTACACAATCACCATCCACACATAGTGCACAGCGTGACAGACATAAACAGATTTGCGATTCACAGACAGTGTACCCTAGGAAACACAAACACAATTCCCATCCACACACAATGCACATTCAGACTGGCACAGGCATATACTCCATCCACAAGAGTGCACAGAGAGAAAGGTACAGACATTAACCCCATCCACACATATTACATAGTGAGACAGGAAAAACACAATCCCTTTGTGGGCACATTGCACAGTAAGACATGCACAAACACAATCACCATAGAAACACAGTGCACAGTGAGACGCCACAAACACAATCACTATCAACACACAGAGCACAGTGAGACAGACGCAAACACAATCCCCATCCACATGTTGCACAGTGAGAAAGACACAAGCACAATCCCCATCCAGACGCAGTGCACAGTGAGACAGATACAAACACATTAACCATCAACACACCATCCCCAGTGATGCAGACAGAAACACAATCCCGATCCACACACAGTGCACAGTGCAACAGACACAAGAAAATTTCCAATCCACACAGAGTGCACAGTGAGAAACACACAGACACAATCCTAGTCCACGCACATGCACAGTTAGACAGACACAAACACAAACCCCAACCACACTGAATGCACAGTGGGACAAATGCAAACACAGTCCCCATACACACAGTGCACAGTGAGACAGGCATGAGCACAATCCGCATCCACTCTCAACGCACAGTGCGACAGACACAAACACATTCCCCATCCACACACAGTGCACAGTGCAACGGACACAAACACATTCCCCATCCACACACAGTGAACAGTGCAACAGACACAAACACATTCCCCATCCACACAAAGTGCACAGTGAGAAAGACACAAACACAATTCCTATCCAAATGCAGTGCACAGTGAGACAAACAAAGGAACAACCCACATCCACATACTGTGCACAGAGATACAGGCACAGAAACATTACATCCACACGGTGCACAGTGAGACAGAGACAAACACAAAACCCACCCACACAAAGTGCACAGTGAGACAGATGCAAACACAATCTCCATCCACACATTGCACAGTGAGACAGACACAAACACAATCACCATCCACACAAAGCGCACAGTGAACAGACACAAACACAATCCGCATCCACACAGTGCACAGTGAGACAGATGAAAACACAATCCCCAGACACATATTGCACAGTGAGACAGACACACACAAATTCCCCAACCACACACAGTGCGCAGTGAGACAGACACAAATACATTCCCCATCCACACACAGTGCACAGTGAGACAGACACAAACATATTCCCCATCCACACATAGTGCAGTGTGAGACAGGCGCAAACACATATCGCTTCCACACAAAATTCACACTGAGACAGACATAAACACAACCCCCAGCGACAGAGAGTGCACAGTGAAGCAGACACAAACACAGTCCCCATCCACACACACTGTATAGTGAGACAGATATAAACACAATACCCATGCAAACACAGTGCTCAATGAGACATAGACAAACACATTCCCCATCCATGCACATTGTACATTAAGACAGGCAGAAACAAATTCTCCATCCACACAAAGTGCATAGTGAGACTGGAACGAAATATTTCCCATCAACAAACACTGAACAGTGAGACACACACAAACACAATTCCTATCCAAATGCAGTGCACAGTGAGACAAACAAAGGAACAACCCACATCCACATACTGTGCACAGAGATACAGGCACAGAAACATTACACAGTCAAAGATATTGCAAATTGAGACAAAACCAAACACGTGTCCCAGCCACACACAGTGTACATTCAGACTGGCACAACACATTCATCATCCACACAAAATGCACAGTGAGACAGATGCAAAAACAATCCCCATCCACATATTGCATAGTGAGACAGACACAAACACAAACCCGAAACACACTCAATGAAATGTGGAACAGACGCAAACACAATCCCCATCCACACGGTGCACAGTGCGACAGACACAATCAGAATCTCCATCCACACACAGTTCACAGTGAGACAGGCATAAAGACAATCCCCATCCACACAAAGTGCACAGTGAGACAGGCACAAACACAATCCCCATCCAAACGCCGTGCACTGTGAAACAGACACAAACACAATCCCCATCCACACAAAGTGTACAGTGAGAAAGACACAAACACAATCCCCATCCAGACGCAATGCACAGTGAGACAGACACAAACACATTAACCATCAACACACCATCCCCAGTGATGCAGGCAGAAGCACAATCTCCATCCACACACAGTGCACAGTGCAACAGACACAAGCCAAATCCCAATCCACACAGAGTGCACAGTGAGTACGACACAAAGACAACACCTGTCCACGAACAGTGCACAGTGAGACAGACACAAACACAATTCCCATCCGCAAAGTGCACAGTGAGACAGACACAAAAACATTCCCCATCCACACACAGTGCACAGTGAGAGAGACACAAATAAAATCCCCATACTCACAGATTGCACAGAAAGTCAGGGGCAGACACAATCCCCATCCACAAGCTGTGCACATTGGGAGAGCCACATACACAATCACCATCCACACACACTGCACAGCGAGACAGACATAAACAGATTTGCGATTCGTACACAGTTTACCGTAGGAAACACAAATACAATTCCTATCCACACACAAAGCACATTGACACAGGCACAGGCATATACCCCATCCACAAGAGTGCACAGTGCGAAAGGCACAGACATTAACCCCATCCACACACATTACACAATGAGACAGGAAAAAAAATTCCCTTTGTGGGCACAGTGCACAGTAAGACAGGCAGAATCCCCATCCACTCATTGCACAATGAGACAGACACAAGCACAATCCCCATCCACACAAGGAGCACAATGGGACAGATGCAAGAACAATGCCCATCCACACATTGCACAGTGAGACAGACGCAAACACAATACCAATCCAGACATATCACAGTGAGACAGACACAACCACCAACTCCATCCACTCGCAGTGCATAGTGAGAGAGACACAAACAAAATCTCCATACTCACAGATTGCACAGAATGTCAGGGGCAGACACAATCCCCATCCACAAGCTGTGCACATTCAGGGAGCCACATACACAATCACCATCCACACACAGTGCACAGCGAGACAGACATGAACAGATTTGCGATTCACACACAGTGTACCGTAGGAAACACAAACACAATTCCCATCCACACACAATGCACATTGAGACAGGCACAGGCATATACCCCATCCATAACAGTGCACAGTGAGAAAAGCACAGACATTAACCCCATCCACACATATTACACAGTGAGACAGGAAAAACACAATCCCTTTGTGGGCACATTGAACAGTAAGACAGGCACAAAGACAATCACCATACAAACACAGTGCACAGTGAGATACCACAAACTCAATCTCCATCCACACTAGGAGCACAGTGAGACAGACGCAAAAACAATCCCCATCCACACATTGCACAGTGAGACAGATGCAAAAACAATCCCCATGCACCATTTGCACCATGAGACAGATGCAAACACAGTCCCGATACACACATTGCACAGTGAGACAGACACAAAAACAAACCCAATCCCCAACCACACTCAATACACTGTGGGACAGACGTAAACACAATCCCCATCCACACGGTGCAAAGTGAGACAGACACAAAAACAAACCCCACCCACACAAAGTGCATAGTGAGACAGATGTAAACAGAATCTCCATCCACACATTGCACAGTGAGACAGACACAAACACAATCCCCATCCAATCAAAGCGCACAGTGAACAGACACAAACACAATCCGCATCCACACAGTGCACAGTGAGACTGATGAAAACACAATCCCCATACACATATTGCACAGTGAGACATACACAAACACAATCCCCATCCACACAAAGTACACAGTGAGTCAGGCGCAAACACAATCTCCATCCACACATTGCACAGTGAGACAGATGCAAAAACAATCCCCATGCACCATTTGCACCATGAGACAGATGCAAACACAGTCCCGATACACACATTGCACAGTGAGACAGACACAAAAACAATCCCCATGCACACATTGCACAGTGAGGCAGACGCAAACACCATCACCATCCACACAGTGCACAGTGAGAAAGACACAAAGACAATCCTATCCACACACAGTGCACAGTGCGACAGGCACAAACACAATCCTATGCACATGCTGTGCACAGTGCAACAGACACAAACACATTCCCCATCCACACAAAGTGCACAGTGAGAAAGACACAAGCACAATCCCCATCCAGACGCAGTGCACAGTGAGACAGACACAAACACATTCCCCATCCACACAAAGTGCACAGTGAGAAAGACACAAGCACAGTCCCAATCCACACACAGTGCACAGTGCAATAGACACAAGCAAGATTCCAATCCACAGAGAGTGCACAGTGAGAAAGACACAAACACAGTCCCAGTCCACGCACAGTGCACAGTGAGACTGACACAAACACAATCTCCATCCACAAAGTGCACAGTGAGACAGACACAAACACATTCCCATTCCACACACAGTGCACAGTGAGACAGGGATAGACACAATCCCCATTCACACTCAATGCACAATGAGATAGACGCAAACACAATCCTCATCCACACATAGCACAGTGAGACAGACACAACCACCAACTCCATCCACTCGCAGTGCACAGTGAGGGAGACACAAACAAAATCCCCATACTCACAGATTGCACAGAAAGTCAGGGGCAGACACAATCACCATCCACTAGCTGTGCACTTTCAGGGAGCCACTTACACAATAAACGTCCACACATAGTGCACAGCGAGACAGACACAAACACAATCATCATCCACACAAAGCACACTGTGAGACAGACGCAAACAGAATCTGCATCCACACAGTGCACAGTGATACAGATGAAAACACAATCCCCATCCACATATGGCAAATTGAGACAGACACAAACACAATCCCCATCCAAACTGAATGCACAGTGGGACAGATGCAAACACCATCTCCATGCACACGGTGTGCAGTGAGACAGACACAAACACAATCCCCATCCATACAAAGGCACACTGAGAGAGCCACATAAACAATCACCATCCACACACAGTGCACAGTGGGACAGACATAAACAGATCTGTGATTCACACACAGTGTAGCGTAGGAGACACAAACACAATTCTCATCCACACACAATGCACATTGAGACATGCACAGGCATATACCCCATTCACAAGAGTGCACAGTGAGAAAGGCACAGACATTATCCCCATCCACACATATTACACAGTGAGACAGGAAAAACACAATCCCTTTGTAGGCACATTGCACAGTAAGACAGACACAATCACAATCACCATACAAACACAGTGCACAGTGAGACACCACAAACACAATCACTATCAACACACAGTGCACAGTGAGACAGACACAAACACAATCCCCATCCACACGTTGCACAGTGAGACAGACACAAGCACAATCCCCATTCACACAAGGAGCACAATGAGACAGATGCAAAAACAATCCACATCCACACATTGCACAGTGAGACAGAAGCAAACACAATCCCCATCCACACATTGCACAGTGAGACAGATGCAAAAACAATCCCCATCCACAGATTGCACAGTGAGACAGACACAAACACAATCCTCATCCACACAAAGCACACTGTGAGACAGACGCAAACAGAATCTGCATCCACACATTGCACAGTGAGACAGGCACAAAACAAATCCACATCCACACACCATGCACAGTGAGACAGGCACAAACCCAATCCCCATCCACACAAAGTGCACTGTGGGAAAGACACAAACAAAATCCACATCTGGACACAGTGAGACAGACACAAACACATTAACGATCAAGACACAACATCCCCAGTGATGCAGGCAGAAGCACAATCCACATCCACATACAGTGCATAGCGAGACAGACACAAACAAATTCCCCAACCACACACAGTGTACATTAAGACAGGCAGAAACAAATTCTCCATCCACAAAAAGTGCATAGTGAGACTGCAACAAAAAATTTCCCACCAACACACACTGCACAGTGAGACACACACAAACACAATTCCTATCCAAACACAGTGCTCAATGTGAGATAAACAAACACATTCCCCATCCACGCACAGTGTACATTAAAACAAAGAAAACAAATTCTCCATCCACACATACTGCATAGTGAGACTGCAACAAAAAATTTCCCATTAACACACACTGCACAGTGAGACACACACAAACAGATTTCCTATCCAAATGCAGTGCACAGTGAGACAAATAAAGGAACAACCCCCATCCACATACTGTGCACAGTGAGAGAGGCACAAAAACATTACACTGTCAATGATATTGCAAATTGAGACAGAAACAAACACATGTCCCATCCACACACAGTGTACATTCAGACTGGCACAAACACATACATCATCCACACACAGTGCACAGTGAGACAGACACAAACACAATGACCATTCACACAAAGTGCACAGTGAGGCATCTAAAGAAGAAATCCACATACACACAAATGCACAGTGAGAAAGGAACAAATAGAATCTGCATGCACAGAACAGTGCACCGTGAGACAGGAACAAACACAATCACCATCACAGCAACATGCACAGTGAGGCAGACATGAATACAATCCACTTCCAAACACAGTGCACAATGAGACAGACACAAACACAACCTTATCCACACAAAGTGCACAGTGACACAGGCATAAACACAATCCCCATCAACACTGAATGCACAGTGAGACAGACGCAAACACAGTCCCGATCAACACATTGCACAGTGAGACAGACACAAACACAATCCCCATCCACATATTGCACAGTGAGACAGACACAAACACAATCCACATCCACACAAAGTGCACAGTGAGACAGACAGAAACACAATCCCCATCCACACATGGTGAACTGAGACATACTCAAACACAATCTCCATCCACACAGTGCACAGTGAGACAGACATAAAGACAATCCTATCCACACACAGTGCACAGTGAGACAGGCATAAACACAATCCCCATCCACACTCAATGCACAGTGAGACAAAAGCAACACAATCCCCATCCACACATTGCACAGGGAAACAGACGCAAACAACAGCCCTCTCCAAATATTGCACACTGATACAGACACAAACACAATCTACATCCACACAAATTGCACAGTGAGACAGGCACAAAAAAAATCCACATCCACACACCATGCACAGTGAGACAGGCACAAACCCAATCCCCATCCACACAAAGTGCACTGTGGGAAAGACACAAACAAAATCCACATCTGGATGCAGTGCACAGTGAGACAGACACAAACACATTAACGATCAAGACACAACATCCCCAGTGATGCAGGCAGAAGCACAATCCACATCCACATACAGTGCATAGCGAGACAGACACAAACAAATTCCCCAACCACACACAGTGTACATTAAGACAGGCAGAAACAAATTCTCCATCCACAAAAAGTGCATAGTGAGACTGCAACAAAAAATTTCCCACCAACACACACTGCACAGTGAGACACACACAAACACAATTCCTAACCAAACACAGTGCTCAATGTGAGATAAACAAACACATTCCCCATCCACGCACAGTGTACATTAAAACAAAGAAAACAAATTCTCCATCCACACATACTGCATAGTGAGACTGCAACAAAAAATTTCCCATTAACACACGCTGCACAGTGAGACACACACAAACAGATTTCCTATCCAAATGCAGTGCACAGTGAGACAAATAAAGGAACAACCCCCATCCACATACTGTGCACAGTGAGAGAGGCACAAAAACATTACACTGTCAATGATATTGCAAATTGAGACAGAAACAAACACATGTCCCATCCACACACAGTGTACATTCAGACTGGCACAAACACATACATCATCCACACACAGTGCACAGTGAGACAGACACAAACACAATGACCATTCACACAAAGTGCACAGTGAGGCATCTACAGAAGAAATCCACATACACACAAATGCACAGTGAGAAAGGAACAAATAGAATCTGCATGCACAGAACAGTGCACCGTGAGACAGGAACAAACACAATCACCATCACAGCAACATGCACAGTGAGGCAGACATGAATACAATCCACTTCCAAACACAGTGCACAATGTGACAGACACAAACACAACCTTATCCACACACAGTGCACAGTGACACAGGCATAACCACAATCCCCATCCACACTAAATGCACAGTGAGACTGACGCAAACACAGTCCCGATCCACACATTGCACAGTGAGACAGACACAAACACAATCCCCATCCACATATTGCACAGAGAGAGAGACACTAACACAATCCACATCCACACAAAGTGCACAGTGAGACAGACGGAAACACAATCCCCATTCACACATTGCAAAGTGAGACAGACATAAAGACAATCCTATCCACACACAGTGCACAGTGAGACAGGCATAAACACAATCCCCATCCACACTCAATGCACAGTGAGACAGGCGCAACACAATCCCCATCCACACATTGCACAGGGAAACAGGTGCAAACAAAAGCCCCATCCAAATATTGCACTGTGAGTCAGAAAAAAACACAATCTGCATCCACACAAAGTGCACAGTGAGACAGGCACAAAAAAAATCCACATCCACACCCCATGCACAGTGAGACAGGCACAAACGCAATCCCCATCCACACAAAGTGCACCGTGAGAAAGACACAAACAAAATCCACATCTGAACGCAGTGCATAGTGAGACAGACGCAAACACATTAACCATCAACACACCAAACCCAATGATGCAGGCAGAAGCACAATCCCCATCCAAACACAGTGCTCAATGTGAGATAGACAAACACATTCCCCATCCACGCACAGTGTACATTAAAACTCACAGAAACAAATTCTCCATCCACACATACTGCATAGTGAGACTGCAACAAAAAATTTCGCATTAACACACACTGCACAGTGAGACAAACATAAACAGAATTCCTGTCCAAATGCTGTGCACAGTGAGACAAATAAAGGAACAACCCCCATCCACATACTGTGCACAGTGAGAGAGGCACAAAAACATTACACAGTCACAGATATTGCAAATTGAGACACAAACAAACACATGTCCCATCCACACACAGTGTACATTCAGACTGGCACAAACACATACATCATCTACACACAATGCACAGTTAGACAGACACAAACACAATGCCCATTCACACAAAGTGCACAGTGAGGCATCTACAGAAGCAAATCACATACACACAAATGCACCGTGAGACAGGAACAAACAGAATCTGCATGCTTAGACCAGTGCGCCGTGAGACGGGAACAAACACAATCACCATCACAGCAAAATGCACAGTGAGGCAGACATGAATACGATCCCCTTCCAAACACAGTGCACAATGAGACAGACACAAACACAACCGCCATTCACATACAGTGCACAGTGAGGCAGTCACAAAGACAACCATATCCACACACAGTGCACAGTGACACAGGCATAAACACAATCCCCATCCACACTGAATGCATAGTGGGACAGAAGCAAACACAATCCCCATCCACATGGTGCACAGTGAGACAGACACAAAAACAATCCCCATCCACACAAAGTGCACAGCGAGACAGACGCAAACACAGTCCCGATCCACACATTGCACAGTGAGACAGACACAAACACAATCCCCATCCACATATTGCACAGTGAGACAGACACAAACACAATCCACATCCACACAAAGTGCACAGTGAGACAGACGGAAAGACAATCCCCATCAGCACATTGCACTGAGACAGACTCAAACACAATCTCCATCCACACAGTGCACAGTGAGACAGACATAAAGACAATCCTATCCACACACAGTGCACAGTGAGACAGGCATAAACACAATCCCCATCCACACTCAATGCACAGTGAGACAAACGCAACACATTCCCCATCCACACATTGCACAGGGAAACAGACGCAAACAACAGCCCCATCCAAATATTGCACAGTGAGACAGACACAAACACATTAACCATCAACACACCATCCCCAATGATGCAGGCAAAAGCACAATCCCCATTCACACAGTGTATAGTGAGACAGACATAAACACAATTCCCATCCAAACACAGTGCTCAATGTGAGATAGACAAGCACATTCCCCATCCACGCACAGTGTACATTAAGACAGGCAGAAACAAATTCTCCATCCACACATACTGCATAGTGAGACTGCAACAAAAAATTTCCCATTAACACACACTGCACAGTGAGACAAACATAAACAGATTTCCTATCCAAATGCTGTGCACAGTGAGACAAACAAAGGAACAACCCCCATCCACATACTGTGCACAGTGAGAGAGGCACAAAAACATTACACAGTCACACATATTGCAAATTGAGACAGAAACAAACACATGTCCCATCCACACACAGTGTACATTCAGACTGGCACAAACACATACATCATCTATACACAGTGCACAGTGAGATAGACACAAACACAATGACCATTCACACAAAGTGCACAGTGAGGCATCTAAAGAAGAAATCTACATACACACAAATGCACAGTGAGAAAGGAACAAATAGAATCTGCATGTACAGAACAGTGCACCTTGAGACAGGAACAAACACAATCACCATCACAGCAACATGCACAGTGAGGCAGACATGAATACAATCCACTTCCAAACACAATGCACAATGAGACAGACACAAACACAACCTTATCCACACAAAGTGCACAGTGACACAGGCATAAACACAATCCCCATCAACACTGAATGCACAGTGAGACAGACGCAAACACAGTCCCGATCAACACATTGCACAGTGAGACAGACACAAACACAATCCCCATCCACATATTGCACAGTGAGACAGACACAAACACAATCCACATCCACACAAAGTGCACAGTGAGACAGACACAAATACAATCCCCATCCACACATTGCACAGGGAAACAGATGCAAACAAAAGCCCCATCCAAATATTGCACAGTGAGACAGAAAAAAACACAATCTGCATCCACACGCCATGCACAGTGAGACAGGCACAAACCCAATCTCCTTCCACACAATGTGCACCGTGAGAAAGACACAAACAAAATCCACATCTGAACGCAGTGCACAGTGAGACAGACACAAACACATTAACCATCAACACACCATCCCCAATGATGCAGGCAGAAACACAATCCCCATTCACACAGTGTATAGTGAGACAGATATAAACACAATTCCCATCCAAACACAGTGCTCAATGTGAGACAGACAAGCACATTCCCCAACCACGCACGGTGTACGTTAAGACAGGCAGAAACAAATTCTCCATCCACACATACTGCATAGTGAGACTGCAACAAAAAATTTCCCATTAACACACACTGCACAGTGAGACACATACAAACAGATTTCCTATCCAAATGCTGTGCACAGTGAGACAAATAAAGGAACAATCCCATCCACATACTGTGCACAGTGAGAGAGGCACAAAAACATTACACAGTCACAGATATTGCAAATTGAGACAGAAACAAACACATGTCCCATCCACACACAGTGTACATTCAGACTGGCACAAACACATACATCATCTACACACAGTGCACAGTGAGATAGACACAAACACAATGACCATTCACACAAAGTGCACAGTGAGGCATCTACAGAAGAAATCCACATACACACAAATGCACAGTGAGAAAGGAACAAATAGAATCTGCATGCACAGAACAGTGCACCGTGAGACAGGAACAAACACAATCACCATCACAGCAACATGCACAGTGAGGCAGACATGAATACAATCCATTTCCAAACACAGTGCACAATGAGACAGACACAAACACAACCTTATCCACACAAAGTGCACAGTGACACAGGCATAAACACAATTCCCATCAACACTGAATGCACAGTGAGACAGACGCAAACACAGTCCCGATCAACACATTGCACAGTGAGACAGACACAAACACATCCCCATCCACATATTGCACAGTGAGACAGACACAAACACAATCCACATCCACACAAAGTGCACATGAGACAGACACAAATACAATCCCCATCCACACATTGCACAGTGAGACAGACGCAAACACAATCCCCATCCACACATTGCTCAGTGAGACAGACGCACACACAATCCCCATCCACAAATTGCACAGTGAGACAGACACAAACACATTCTCCATCCACTAAGTGTACAGTCAGACAGACACAAAGAGAATCCTATCCACTCACAGTGCACAGTGAGACAGGCATAAACACAATCCCCATCAACACTCAATGCACAGTGAGACAGACACAAATGCAATCCGCAGCCACACATTGCACAGTGAAACAGACACAAATACAATCCCCATCCACACAAAGTGCTCCGTGATAAAGTCACAAACACAATCCACATCCGGACGCTGTGATCAGTGAGACAGACACAAACACATTAACCATCAACACATCAGCCCAAGTGATGCAGGCAGAAGCACAATCCCCATTCACAAACAGTGCACTTTGAAACAGACACAAGCAAAATCCCCATCCAAATAGAGTGTACAGTGAGGAAGACACAATCACAATCCCTGTCCACGCACAGTGCATAGTGAGACAGGCACAAAAACATTACACAGACACCGATAGTGCAAATTGAGACAGAACCATACACAGTTCCCATCCACACACAGTGTACATTCAGACTGGCACAAACACATACAGCGTCCACACACAGTGCACAGTGAGACAGGCACAAACCCAATTCCCATTCACACACAGTGCACAGTGAGGCGGCCACAGAAGCAATCCACATACACACAAAGTTCACATGAGACAGACAC
This sequence comes from Carcharodon carcharias, assembly GCF_017639515.1. Classification (NCBI taxonomy): domain Eukaryota; kingdom Metazoa; phylum Chordata; class Chondrichthyes; order Lamniformes; family Lamnidae; genus Carcharodon; species Carcharodon carcharias. The sequence continues at coordinate 76,716,834 of NC_054485.1, forward strand.
AAACAGAATCTGCATGCACAGACCAGTGCACAGTGAGACAGGAACAAACACAATCACCATCACAACACCATGCACAGTGAGGCTGACATAAATAAAATACCCTTCCAAACACAGTGCACAATCAGACAGCCACAAACCCCATTCGCACACAGTGCGCAGTGAGACAGACACAAACAATTTCCTCATCCACAAACACTGCACAGTGAGACAGACACAAACACAATCCGCATCCAGACGCAGTGCACAGTGAGAGAGACACAAACACATTAACCATTGACACACCATCCCCAGTGAGCAGGCATAAGCACAATCCGCATCCACACACATTGCACAGTTCAACAGAAACAAGCACAATCGCCATCCACTCAGAGTGCACAGTGAGAAAGAAACAAACACAATCCCTTTTTACGCACAGTGCACAGTGAGACAGACACAAACACAACACAACCCACATACAGTGCACAGTGAGAAAGGCACAAACACATTCCCCAACCACACACAGTACACAGTGAGACAGACACAAACAAATTCCCCATCCACACACAGTGCACAGTGAGGCAGGCACAAACACAATTCCCATCCACAAAGTGCTCAGTGAGACAGACAAAAACACAACCCCACCCACATACAGTGCACAGTGAAACAGGCAAAAACACATTCCCCATGCACACACAGTGTACATTAAGACAGGCAGAAACAAATTCTCCATCCACACACTTTGCATTGTGAGACTGGAACAAAATATTTCCCATCAACAAACACTGCACAGTGAGACACACACAAACAAAATTCCTATCCAAATGCAGTGCACAGTGAGACAAACAAAGGAACAACCCCCAACGGCATACTGTGCACAGTGAGACAGCCACTGAAATATTACACAGTCACAGATATTGCAAATTGAGACAGAACCAAACACATGTCCCATCCACACACAGTGTACATTCAGACTGGCACAAACACATACATCATCCACGCAAATTTTACAGTGAGACAGACACAAATATAATGCCCATTAACACAAAGTGCACAGTGAGGCATCGACAGAAGCAATCCACATTCACACAAATGCACAGTGAGGCAGGAACAAACAGAAACTGCATGCACGCACCAGTGCACTGTGAGACAGGAACAAACACAATCACCATCACAGCAACATACACAGTGAGGCAGACATGATTAAAATTCCCTTCCAAACACATTGCACAATGAGACAGCCACAAACACAACCGCTATTCACATAAAGTGCATAGTGAGACAGACGCAAACACAATCCCCATCCACACAGTGCAGAGTGAGACAGACACAAATACAATCTTATCCACACAAAGTGCACAGTGACATAGGCATAAACACAATCCCCATCCACACTGAATGCACAGTGAGACAGATGCAAACACAATCCCCATCAACACGGTGCACAGTGAGACAGAAACAAACACAATCCCCATCCACACAAAGTGCACAATGAGACAGACACAAATACAATCCCCACCCACACATTGCACAGTGAGACAGACACAAACACAATCTCCATCCACACAGTGCACAGTGAGACAAACACAAAGACAATTCTATCCACACACAGTGCACAGTGAGACAGGCATAAACACAATCCCCATCCACACTCAATGCACAGTGAGACAGAGGCAAACACAATCCCCATCCACACATTGCACAGTAAATAAGATGCAAACAACATCACCATCCACATATTGCACAGTGAGACAGGCACAAACACATTCCCCATCCACACACAGTGCACAGTGAGACAGGCACAAACACATTCCCCATCCACACACAGTGCACAGTGAGACAGGCACAAACAAATTCCCCATCCACACATCGTGCGCAATGAGACAGACACACAGAAATTCCACATCCACACACAGTGTACAGTGAAACAGACATAAACATATTTCCCATCCATACACAGTGCAGAGTGAGACAAGCACAAACACATATCCCTTCCACACAATATGCACACTGAGACAGACATAAACACAAACCCCATCCACAGACAGTGCACAGTGAGACAGGCATAAACACAATCCCCATCCACACTCAATGCACAGTGAGACAGAGGCAAACACAATCCCCATCCACACATTGCACAGTAAAACAGATGCAAACAACATCACCATCCACATATTGCACAGTGAGACAGGCACAAACACATTCCCCATCCACACACAGTGCACAGTGAGACAGGCACAAACACATTCCCCATCCATACATCGTGCGCAATGAGACAGACACACACAAATTCCACATCCACACACAGTGTACAGTGAGACAGACATAAACATATTCCCCATCCATACACAGTGCAGAGTGAGACAAGCACAAACACATATCCCTTCCACACAATATGCACACTGAGACAGACATAAACACAAACCCCATCCACAGACAGTGCACAGTGAGACAGGCATAAACACAATCCCCATCCACACTCAATGCACAGTGAGACAGGCACAAACAAATTCCCCATGCTCAATGTGTATAGTGAGACAGATATAAACAGAATTCCCATCCAAACACAGTGCTCAATGTGAGATAAACCAAGACATTCCCCAACAATGCACAGTGTACATTAAGAAAGGCAGAAACAAATTCTCCATCCACACACAGTGCATAGTGAGACTGAAACAATAAATTCCCCAATAACACACCCTGCATGGTGAGACACACACAAACAGAATTCCTATCCAAATGCAGTGCACAGTGAGACAAACAAAGGAACAAAACCCATCCACATACTGTGCACAGTGAGAGAGGCACAAAAATATTACACAGTCCCAGATATTGCAAATTGAGACAGGAACAAACACATGTGCCACACAGTGTACATTCAGACTGGCACAAACACTTACATCATCTACACAAAGTGCACAGTCAGACAGACACAAAAACAATGCCCATTCACACAAAGTGCAGAGTGGGGCATCTACAGAAGAAATACACATACACACAAATTCACAGTGAGACAGGAACAAACAGAATCTGCATGCACAGACCATTGCACAGTGAAACAGGAACAAACACAATCACCATCACAGTACCATGCACAGTGAGGCAGACATGAATACAATCCCCTTCCACACACAGTGCACAGTGACACAGGCATAAACACAATCCTCATCCACACTGAATGCAAAGTGTGACAGATGCAAACACAATCCCCATCCACACAAAGTGCACAGTGCGACAGATGCGAACACAGTCCTGTTCCACACATTGCACAGTGAGACAGAAACAAACACAAACCCCATTCAGATATTGCACAGTGAGACAGACTCAAACACAATCCACATCCACACAAAGTGCACAGTGAGACAGACATAAAGACAATCCTATCTACACACAGTGCAGAGTGAGACAGGCATAAACACAATCCCCATCCACACTCAATGCACAGTGAGACAGACGCAACACAATCACCATCCACACATTGAACAGTGAAACAGACGGAAACAACAGCCCCATCCAAATATTGCACAGTGAGACAGACACAAACAGAATCCACATCCACACAAAATGCACAATGAGACAGGCACAAACAAAATCCACTCCCACACACCATGCACAGTGAGAGAGGCACAAACGTAATGCCCATCCACACAAAGTGCACCGTGAGAAAGACTCAAACAAAATCCACATCCGGACGCAGTGCACATTGAGACAGACACAAACACATCGACCATCAACACAACATCCCCAGTGATGCAGGCAGAAGCACAATCCCCATCCACATACAGTGCACAGTGAGATAGGCACAAACAAAATCCCCTCCCACACACCATGCACAGTGAGACAGGCACAAACGCAATCCCCATCCACACAAAGTGCACCGTGAGAAAGGCTCAAACAAAATCCACATCCGGACGCAGTGCACATTGAGACAGACACAAACACGTCGACCATCAACACAACATCCCCAGTGATGCAGGCAGAAGCAAAATCCCCATCCACATACAGTGCACAGAGATACAGGCACAAACACGTTCCCCATCCACACACAGTGCATAGTGAGACAGACACAAACAAATTCCCCAAACACGCACAGTGTACATTAAGACAGGCAGAAACAAATTCTCCACCACCCACAGTGCATAGTGAGACTGCAACTAAAAATTTCCCACCAACACACACAAACACAATTCCTATCCAAATGCAGTACACAGTGAGATAAACGAAGGAACAACGCACATCCACATACTGTGCACAGAGAGAAGGCACAGAAACATTACACAGTCACAGATATTGCAAATTGAGACAGAAACAAACACAGGTCCCATCGACACACAGTGTACATTCAGATTGGCACAAACACATATATAATCCACACACAGAACAGTGAGACAGACAGAAACACAATGCCCATTCACACAAAGTGCACAGTGGGGCATTGACAGAAACAATCCACATACAAACAAATGCACAGTGAGACAGGAACAAACAGAAACTGCATGCACGCACCAGTGCACTGTGAGACAGGAACAAACACAATCATGAATACAATTCCCTTCCAAACACAGTGCACAATGAGCCAGGCACAAACACAACCACCTTTCACACACAGTGCACAGTGAGACACACGCAAACACTGTCCCCATCCACACAGTGCACAGTGAGACAGACACAAAGACAATCTTATCCACACACAGTGCACAGTGACACAAGCATAAACACATTCCCCATCCACACTGAATGCACAGCGTGACAGATGCAAACACAATCCCCATCCACACGGTGCACTTTGAGAGAGCCACAAACACAATCCCCATCCACACAAAGTGCACAGTGAGACAGACGCAAACACGGTCCCGATCCACACATTGCACAGTGAAGCAGATGCAAACACAATCCCCATCCACATATTGCACAGTGAGACAGACACAAACACAATCCACATCCACACAAAGTGCACAGTGAGACAGACGCAAACAAAATCCCCATCCACACATGGTGCACTGAGACAGACACAAACACAATCTCCATCCACACAGTGCACAGTGAGACAGACACAACAACAATCCTATCCACACACAGTGCACAGTCAGACAGGCAGAAACTAAATCCACTTCCACACTCAAAGCAAAGTGAGACAGACGCGAACACAATCCCCATCCACAAACTGCACAGTGAAACAGACGCAAACAGCATCCCCATTCACATATTGCACAGTGAGATACAAACAAAATCCGCATCTACACAGTGCACAGTGAGACAGGCACAAACAAAATCCCCTCCCACACACCATGCACAGTGAGAACGGCACAAACACATTCCCCATCCAAACAAAGTGCACCGTGAGAAAGACACAAACACAATCCACATCCGGATACAGTGCACAGTGAGACATACACAAACACATTAACCATCAACACACCATCCCCAGTGATGCAGGCAGAAACACAATCCCCATTCACACACAATGCACAGTGAAACAGACACAAGCACAATCCCCATCCACACAGTGCACAGTGAGACAGACACAACGACAATCCTATCCACACACAGTGCACAGTCAGACAGGCAGAAACTAAATCCACTTCCACACTCAAAGCAAAGTGAGACAGACGCGAACACAATCCCCATCCACAAACTGCACAGTGAAACAGACGCAAACAGCATCCCCATTCACATATTGCACAGTGAGATACAAACAAAATCCGCATCCACACAGTGCACAGTGAGACAGGCACAAACAAAATCCCCTCCCACACACCATGCACAGTGAGAACGGCACAAACACATTCCCCATCCAAACAAAGTGCACCGTGAGAAAGACACAAACACAATCCACATCCGGATACAGTGCACAGTGAGACATACACAAACACATTAACCATCAACACACCATCCCCAGTGATGCAGGCAGAAACACAATCCCCATTCACACACAATGCACAGTGAAACAGACACAAGCACAATCCCCATCCATACAGTGCACAGTGAGACAGACACAAAGACAATCTTATCCACACACAGTGCATAGTCACACAGGCATCAACACAATCCCCATTCACACTGAATGCACCGTGGGACAGATGCAAATACAATCCCCGTCCACACGGTGCACATTGAAACAGACACAAACACAATCCCCATCCACAGAAAGTGCACAGTGAGACAGACGCAAACATGGTCCCGATACACACATTGCACAGTGAGACAGACGCAAACACAATCCCCATCCACATATTGCACAGTCAGACAGACACCAACACAAGCCACATCCACTCAAAGTGCATAGTGAAACATAAGCAAACACAATCCCCATCCACACATTGTGCACTGAGAAAGACACAAACAAAATCTCCATCCACACAGTGCACAGTCAGACAGACACAATGAAGGTCCTATCCACACACAGTGCACAGTGAGACAGTCATAAACACAATCCCCATCCACACTCAATGCGCAGTGAGACAGACGTCAACACAATCCCCATCCACAAACTATACGGTGAAACAGACGCAAACAACATCCCTGTCCACATATTGCACAGTGAGAACGGCACAAACACAATCCGCATGCAAACAAAATGCACCGTGAGAAAAACACAAACACAATCCACATCGGGACGCAGTGCACAGTGAGACAGACACAAACACAATGCCCATTCACACAAAGTGCAAAGTGAGGCATCGACAGAACAATCCACATTCACACAAATGCACAGAGTGACAGGAACAAACAGAAACTGCATGCAGGCACCAGCGCACTGTGAGACCGGAACAAACACAATCACCATCACAGCACCATGCACAGTGAGGCAGACATGAATACGATTTCCTTCCGAACACAGTACACAATGAGACAGCCACAAACACAACCGCCTATCACACACACTGCACTGTGAGACAGACGCAAACACAATCCCCTTCCACACAGTGGACAGTGAAACAGACGCAAACAACATCTTCATTCACATATTGCACAGTGAGACAGACTCAAACACAATCCGCATCCACACACAGTGCACAGTGACACAAGCTTAAACACGATCCCCATCCACACTGAATGCAGTCAGATAGATGCAACACAAGCCGCATCCAAACGGTGCACATTGAGACAGAAACAAAAACAATCCCCATCCACACAAAGTGCACAGTGAGACAGACGCAAACACAATCTCCATCCACACAGTGCACAGTGAGACAGAAACAACGACAATAATATCCACACACAGTGCACAGTGAGACAGGCAGAATCAAAATCCCCATCCACATAAATGCACAGTGAGACAGACACAAACACAATCCGCATCCACACAAAGTGCCCAGTGAGAAAGGCACAAACAAAATCCCCATCCACACACCATGCACAATGCGAATGGCACAAACACAATCCACATCCGGACACAGTGCACAGTGAGACAGACACAAACACATTAACCATCAACACACCATCCCCAGTGATGCAGGCAGAAGTACAATCCCCATTCACACACATTGCACAGTGAAACAGACACAAGCACAATCTCCATCCACACAGAGTGCACTGTGAGAAAGACACAAACACAATCCCTGTCCACGCACAGTGCATAGTGAGACAGACACAAACAGAAGCCCATCCACATACAGTGCACAGTGAGACAGGCACAAACACATTCGCCATCCAAACACAGTACTCAATGAGACATAGAAAAACACATTCCACATCCATGCACAGTGTACATTAAGACAGGCAGAAACAAATTATCCATCCACACACAGTGCATAGTGAGACTGCAACAAAAAATTTCCCATCAACACACACTGCACAGTGAGACACACACAAACACAATTCCTATCCAAATGCAGTGCACAGTGAGACAAACAAAGGAACAACCCACATCCACATACTGTGCACAGTGAGAGAGGCACAAAAATATTACACATTCACAGATATTGCAAATTGAGACAGAAACAAACACAGGTCCCATCCACACACAGTGTACATTCAGACTGGCACAAACACATACATCATCCACACACAGTGCACAGTGAGACAGACACAAACACAATGCCCATTCACACAAAGTGCACAGTGAGGCATTGACAGAAGCAATCCACATACACACAAATGCACAGTGAGACAGGAACAAACAGAAACTGCATGCACGCACCAGTGCATTGTGAGACCGGAACAAACACAATCACCATCGCAGCAACATGCACAGTGAGGCAGTCATGAATACAATTCCCTTCCAAACACAGTGCACAATGAGACAGCCACAAACACAACAGCCATTCACACACACTGCACAGTGAGACAGACACAAACACAATCCCCATCCACATAAATGCACAGTGAGACAGACATAACCACAATCCGCATCCACAAAAAGTGCACAGTGAGACAGGCACAAACACAATTCCTATCCAAATGCAGTGCACAGTGAGACAAACAAAGGAACAACCCACATCCACATACTGTGCACAGTGAGAGAGGCACAGAAATATTACACAGTCACAGATATTGTAAATTGAGACAGAAACAAACACAGGTCCCATCCACACACAGTGTACATTCAGACGGGCACAAATACATACATAATCCACCCAAAGTGCACAGTGAGAACGGCACAAACACAATCCCCATCCAAACGAAGTGCACCGTGAGAAAGACACAAACACAATCCAATTCCGGACACAGTGCACAGTGAGACAGACACAAATACAATGCCCATTCACACAAAGTGCACAATGAGGCATCGACAGAAGGAATCCACATACACACAAATGCACAGTGAGACAGGAACAAACAGAAACTGCATAAAATCACTGGTGCACTGTGAGACAGGAACAAACACAATCACCATCACAGCACCATGCACAGTGAGGCAGACGTGAATACAATTCCCTTCTAAACACAGTGCTCAATGAGACAGCCACAAACACAACCGCCATACACACACAGTGCACAGTGAGACAACGCAAACACAGTCCCCATCCACACAGTGCACAGTGAGACAGACACAAAGACAATCGTATCCACACACAGTGCACAGTGACACAAGCATAAACACAATCCCCATCCACACTGAATGCACAGTGGGACACATGCAAACACAATCCCCATCCACACGGTGCACAATGAGACAGACACAAATACAATCCCCATGCACACAAAGTGCACAGTGAGCCAGACCCAAACAAGGTCCCGATCCACACATTGCACAGTGATACAGACGCAAACACAATCCCCATCCACATATTGCACAGTGAGACAGACACAAACACGATCCACATCCACACAAAGTGCACAGTGAGACAGGCACAAACAAAATCCCCTCCCAAACACCATGAACAGTGAGAACGGCACAAACACAATCCCCATCCACATATTTCACAGTGAGACAGACACAAACACAATCCACATCCAGACGCAGTGCACAGTGAGACAGCGGCAAACACAATCCCCATCCACACATTCTGAACAGAGACAGTCACAAACACATTCTCCATCCACACAGTGCAAAGTCAGACAGACACAACAACAATCCTATCCACACACAATGCACAGTGAGAAACGCATAACCATAATCCCCATCCACACTCAAAGCTCAATGAGACAGATGCGAACACAATCCCCATCGACAAATTGTACAGTGAAACAGACGCAAATAACATCTGCATCCACATATTGCACAGTGAGATGGCCACAAACACAATCCCCATCCAAACAAAGTGCACCGAGAGAAAGACACAAACACAATCCACATCCGGACGCAGTGCACAGTGAGACAAACACAAATACAACGCCCATTCGCACAAATGCACAGAGAGGCATCGACAGAAGCAATCCACATACACACAAATGCACAGTTAGACGGGAACAAACAGAAACTGCATGCACAAACCAGTGCACTGTGAGACAGGATCAAACACAATCAACATCACAGCAGCATGCACAGTGAGGCAGATATGAATACAATTCCCTTCCAAACACAGTGCACAATGAGACAGCCGAAAACACAACCGCCATTCACACACAGAGCACAGTGAGATACACGCAAACACAGTCCCCATCCACACAGTGCTCAGTGAAACAGACGCAAAAAATATCCCCATTCACATATTGCACAGTGAGACAGACACAAACACAATCCTATCCACACACAGTTCACCGTGAGAAAGACACAAACACAATCCACATCCGGACGCAGTGCACAGAGAGACAGACACAAACACATTAACCATCAACACACCATCCCCAGTGATGCAGGCAGAAGTACAATCCCTATCCATACACAGTGCACAGTGAAACAGACACAAGCACAATCCCCATCCACACAGAGTGCACGGTGAGAAAGACACAAACACAATCCCTGTCCACGCACAGTGCATAGTGAGATAGGCACAAACACAACCCCATCCACATACAGTGCACAGTGAGACAGGCAGAAACACATTCGCCATCCACACTCAGTGCCAAGTGAGACCGTCATAAGCAATTTCCCCATCCACACACATTGCAGAGTGAGACAGGCACGAACACATTCCCTTCCACACAAAGTGCACACTGAGACAGACATAAACACAACCCACATCTACAGAGAGGCAGGCACAAACTCATTCCCCATCCACACACAGTGTATAGTGAGACAGATATAAACACAATTCCCATCCAAACACAGTGCTCAATGTGACATAGACAAACACGTTCCCCATCCACGCACAGTGTGCATTAAGACAGGCAGAAACAAACTATCCATCCACACACAGTGCATAGTGAGACTGCAACAAAAAAATTTCCCATTAACACACACTGCACAGTGAGACACACACAAACACAATTCCTATCCAAATGCAGTGCACAGTGAGACAAACAAAGGAACAACCCACATCCACATACTGTGCACAGTGAGAGAGGCACAAAAACATTACACAATCACAGATATTGCAAATTGAGACACAAACAAACACAGGTCCCATACACACAAAGTGTACATTCAGACTGGCACAAACACATACATCATCCACACACAGTGCACAGTGAGACAGACGCAAACACAATGCCCATTCACACAAAGTGCACAGTGAGGTATTGACAGAAGCAATCCACATACACACAAATGCACAGTGAGACAGGAACAAACAGAATCTGCATACACGCATCAGTGCACAGTGAGACAGGAACAAACACAATCACCATCACAGCACCATGCACAGTGAGGCAGACATGAATACAATTCCCTTCCAAACACAGTACACAATGAGTCAGCCACAAACACATCCGCCATTCACACACAGTGCACAGTGAGACAGACGCAAACACAACCCCCATCCACACAGTGCACAGTGAGACAGACACAAAGACAATCTTATCCACACACGGTGCACAGTGACACAAGGATATACACAATCCCCATCCACACTGAATGCACAGTGGGACAGATGCAAACACAGTCCCCATCCACACGGTGCACATTGAGACAGACACAAACACAATCCCCATCCACACGCAGTGCACAGTGAGACAGGCACAAACACATATCCCTTCCATGCAGAATTCACACGGAGACATACATAAACACAACCCCCACCTATAGACAGTGCACAGTGAGGCAGGCACAAACACATTTCCCCTCCACACACAGTGTATACTGAGCCAGATATAAACACTATTCCCATCCAAGCACAGTGCTCAATGTGACATAGACAAACACATTCCACATCCAGGCACAGTGCACAATAAGACAGGCAGAAACAAGTTCTCCATCCATACCCAGTGCATAGTGAGGCTGGAACAAAAACTTTCCCATCAACACACACTGCACAGTGAGACACACACAAACACAATTCCTATCGAAATGCACTGCACAGTGCGACAAACAAAGGAACAACCCACATCCACATACTGTGCACAGAGAAACAGGCACAAAATTATTACACAGACACAAATATTTAAAATTGAGACAGAAACAAACACATTTCCCATCCACACACAGTGTACATTCAGACTGGCACAAACATATACAGCATCCACACACAGTGCACAGTGAGACAGGCACAAACACAATCCCTATTCACACACAGTGCACATAGTGGCAGCCACAGAAGCAATACACATACACACAAAGAGCACAGTGAGACACACACAAACAGAATCTGCATGCACAGACCAGTGCACAGTGAGACAGAAGCAAACACAATCATCATCACAACACCATGCAGAGGGAGGCAGAAATAAACACAATCTCCTTCCAAACACAGTGCACAATGAGACAGCCACAAACACAAACCCAATTCACACAGAGTACGCAGTGAGACAGACACAAATACAATCCTCATCCACACACACTTCTCAGTGAGACAGACACAAACACAATCCCCATCCACACACACTGCTCAGTGAGACAGACACAAACACAATTCCTATCCAAACAAATGCACAGTGAGACAGACAGTGGAAAAACACCCATTTGCATACAGTGCACAGTGAGACAGACACAAGCGCAAACACCATCCAGAGATAATGCACAGTGATACAGACACAAACACACTCACCATCCACACACTGTTCACCGCGGGACAGACACAAACAAAATCCCCATCCACACACAGTGCACAGGGTGACGGATGCAAACACAATCCCCATCGATACACAGTGCACAGTGAGGCAGGCACAATCACTTTCCCCATCCACACACAGTGCTCACTAAGACCGACATAATCATCAACTCCAACCACACGCAGTGCACCGTGAGAGAGACACAAAAAAAACACCCATACTCACGGATTGCTCAGAAAATCAGGAGCAGACACAATCCCCATCCACAAATTGTGCACATTGAGAGAGGCAAAAACACAATTACCATTCACACACAGTGCACAGCGAGACAGACAGAAAAGCAATCCACATACACACATAGTGCACAGTGAGACAGATATAAACAGAATCCACATGCACAGACCAGTGCACAGTGAGAGAGGAACAAACACAATCACCATCACAACACCATGCACAGTGAGACAGATATAAATAAAATCCCCTTCCAAACACAGTGCACATTGAGTCAGCCACAAACACAGCCCCCATCCACACATAATGCGCAGTGAGATGGACAGAAGCACATTCCACATCCATACACAGAGAACTGTGAGACAGGCACAAACACGTTCCCCATCCAGACACACTGCACAGTGAGACAGAAACAAATACATTTCTCATTCAAACCACTGAACAGTGAGACACACACAAACACAATGCCCATCCAAACAGAATGCACAGTGAGACAGACAGAGGAAAAATCCACATCCCCATACAGTGCACAGAGAGACAGAAACAAACAAAACCCCAACCACATACAGTGCACAGTGAGACAGGCACAAAGACAATCCTATCCACATACAGTGCGCAGTGAGACAGGCTTAAACACAATCCCCAACCACAATCAGCGCACAGCGAGACAGACGCAAACACAATCCCCATCCACACGTTGCACAGTGAAACAGACGCAAACACAATCCCCATCCACACAGTGCACAGTGAGACAGACACAAACACAATCCCCACCCACGCACCATGCACAGTGAGACAGACACAAACACAATCCCCATAAACAAAGTGCACAGTGAGACAGACACAAACACATTAACCATCAACACACAGTGCAGAGTGAGAAAGACACAAACACAATACCTCTCCACGCACAGTGCACAGTGAGACAGACACAAACACAATTCGCATCCACAAAGTGCACAGTGAGAAAGGCACAAAAAAATCCCCATCTGCACACCAGGCACAGTGAGACAGACACAAACACAATCCTCATCCACACAAAGTGTACCGTGAGAAAGAAACAAACACAATCCACATCCGGACGCTGTGCACAGTGAGACAGACACAAACATATTAACCATCAAGACACCATCCCCAGTGATGCAGACAGAAGCACAATCCCCATTCACACACAGTGCACAGTGAAACAGACACAAGCACAATCCCCATCCACACAGAGTGCAGAGTGAGAGAGACACAAACACAATCACTGTCCACGCACAGTGCATAGAGAGACCGACACAAACACAACCCCATCCACATACATTGCACAGTGAGACAGGCACTAACACATTCCCCATCCACACACAGTGCCCAGTGAGACAGACACAAACAAATTCCCCATCCACACACAGTGCACAATGAGACAGGCACAAACACATATCCCTTCCACACAGAATTTACACTGAGACAGTCATAAACACAACCGCTATCTACAGACAGTGCACAGTGAGGCAGGCACAAACACATTCCCCATCCACACACAGTGTATAGTGAGCCAGATATAAACACTATTCCCATCCAAACACAGTGCTCAATGTGACATAGACAAACACATTCCACATCCACGCACAGTGCACAGTAAGAGAGGCAGAAACAAATTCTCCATCCACACACAGTGCATAGTGAGACTGGAACAAAAACTTTCCCATCAACACACACTGCACAGTGAGACACACACAAACACAATTCCTATCCAAATGCAGTGTACAGTGAAACAAACAAAGGAACAACCCACATCCACATACTGTGCAAATAGAAACAGGCACAAAATTATTACACAGACATAAATATTGCAAATTGAGACAGAAACAAACACATTCCCCATCCACACACAGTGTACATTCAGACTGGCACAAACACATACAGCATCAACACACAGTGCACAATGAGACAGGCACAAAAACAATCCCCATGCACACACACTGCACATTGAGGCAGCCACAGAAGCAATACACATACACAGAAAATGCACAGTGAGACAAACACAAACAGAATCTGCATGCACAGACCAGTGCACAGTGAGACAGGAGCAAACACAATCACAATCACAACACCATGCAGAGGGAGGCAGACATAAACACAATCCCATTCCAAACACAGTGCACAATGAGACAGCCACAAACACAAACCCAATTCACACAGAGAACGCAGTGAGACAGACACAAAGACAATCCTCATCCACACAAACTGCTCAGTGAGATAGACACAAACCCAATCCCCAACCACACACACTGAACAGTGAGACAGACACAAACGCGATCCTCATCCACACACACTGCACAGTGAGACACACAGAAAGACCATTCCTATACAAACAAATGCACAGTGAGACAGACAGTGGAAAAACACCCATTTGCATACAGTGCACAGTGAGACAGACACAAGCACAAACACCATCCAGAGATAATGCACAGTGAGACAGACACAAACACACTCACCATGCACACACAGTGTACAGTGAGACAGTCACAAACAAAATCCCTATCCACACCGAGTGCACAGTGAGAAAGACAAAGACACTATCCATGTCCACGCACAGTGCACAGCGCGACAGACACAAACACAATCCCCATCAACAAAGTGCATAGTGAGACAGACACAAACACAACGCCATCCACATATAGTGCACAGTCAGACAGGCACAAACACATTCCCCATCCAAACACAGTGCACAGTGCGAGAGACACAAACACATTCCCCATCCACAAAGTGCACAGTGAGACAGACACAAACACAACCCCATCCACATACAGTGCACAGTGAGAAAGATGCAAACACAAACACCCTCCACATAGTGCACCGTGAGACAGACACAAAACAATCCCCATTGACACACAGTGCATAGTGAGACAGCAAAAACTTAATCCCCATCCATACAAAGTGCACATTGAGACAGACACAAACACAAACCCCATCCACACACAGTGCAGACTGAGACAGACACAAAAACAATCCACATCCACACACAGTGCACAGGGAGACAGATGCAAACACTTTCCCCATCAACGCACAGTGCACAGGGCGACGGATGCAAACACAATCCCCATCGACACACAGTGCACAGTGAGGCAGGCACAAACACTTTCCCCATCCACACACAGTGCTCAGTAAGACCGACATAACCACCAACTCCATCCACACGCAGTGCACCGTGAGATAGACACAAACAAAACACCCATACTCACAGATTGCACAGAAAATCAGGGGCAGACACAATCTCCATACACAAATTGTGCACATTTAGAGAGGCAAAAACACAATAACCGGCCACACACAGTGCACAGCGAGACAGACAGAGAAGCAATCCACATACACACATAATGCACAGAGAGACAGACGCAAACAGAATACGCATGCACAGACCAGTGCACAGTGAGAGAGCAACAAACACAATCACCATCACAACACCATGCACAGTGAGACAGATATAAAAAAAATTCCCTTCCAAACACAGTGCACGTTGAGACAGACACAAACACAATCCCCATCCACCCAAAGTGCACAGTGAGACAGACACAAACACAATCCCCATAGACAAAGTGCACAGTGAGAAAGACACAAACACAATCCACATCCGGACGCAGTGCACAGTGAGACAGACACAAACACATTAACCATCAACACACCACCCCCAGTGATGCAGGCAGAAGCACAATCCCCATCCACACAGAGTGCAGAGTGAGAAAGACACAAACACAATACCTCTCCACGCACAGTGCACAGTGAGACAGACACAAACACAATTCGCATCCACAAAGTGGACAGTGAGACAGGCACAAAAAAATCCCCATCTACACACCAGGCACAGTGAGACAGCCACAAACACAATCCTCATCCACACCAAGTGCACCATGAGAAAGAAACAAACACAATCCACATCCGGACACTGTGCACAGTGAGACAGACACAAACAGATTAACCATCAACACACCATCCCCAGTGATGCAGGCAGAAGCACAATCCCCATTCACACACAGTGCACAGTGAAACAGACACAAGCACAATCCCCATCCACACAGAGTGCTCAGTGAGACAGACACAAACACAACCCCATCCACACACAGTGCACAGTGCGAGAGACACAAACACATTCCCCATCCACAAAGTGCACAGTGAGACAGACACAAACACAACCCCATCCACTTACAGTGCACAGTGAGAAAGATGCAAACACAAACACCCTCCACATAGTGCACCATGAGACAGACACAAACACAATCCCCATCGACACACAGTGCATAGTGAGACAGCAAAAACTTAATCCCCATCCATACAAAGTGCACATTGAGACAGGCACAAACACAAACCCCATCCACACACAGTGCAGACTGAGACAGACACAAAAACAATCCACATCCACACACAGTGCACAGTGAGACAGATGCAAACACAA
Organism: Carcharodon carcharias; assembly: GCF_017639515.1. Taxonomy (NCBI): domain Eukaryota; kingdom Metazoa; phylum Chordata; class Chondrichthyes; order Lamniformes; family Lamnidae; genus Carcharodon; species Carcharodon carcharias. The sequence goes on from NC_054485.1 coordinate 76,734,010, forward strand.
TCCCCATCGACACCCAGTGCACAGTGAGGAAGATACAAACACTTTCCCCATCCACACACAGTGCACAGGGCGACGGATGCAAACACAATCGACACACAGTGCACAGTGAGGCAGGCACAATCACTTTCCCCATCCACACACAGTGCTCAGTAAGACCGACATAACCACCAACTCCATCCACATGCAGTGCACTGTGAGAGAGTCACAAACAAAACACCCATACTCACAGATTGCACAGAAAATCAGGGGCAGACACAATCCCCATACACAAATTGGCCACATTGAGAGAGGCAAAGACACAAAAACCATACACACACAGTGCACAGAGAGGCAGACAGAGAAGCAATCCACATACACACATAGTGCACAGAGAGACAGATGCAAACAGAATACGCATGCACAGACCAGTGCACAGTGAGAGAGGAACAAACACAATCACCATCACAACACCATGCACAGTGAGACAGATATAAATAAAATTCCCTTCCAAACCCAGTGCACATTGAGACAGCCACAAACACAACCCCCATCCACACATAATGCACAGTGAGATGGACACAAACACATTCCACATCCACACACAGAGAACTGAGAGACAGGCACAAATACCCCATCCAGACACACTGCGCTGTGAGACAGAAACAAATACATTTCTCCTTCAAACCACTGAACAGTGAGACACAGACAACCACAATTCCCATCCAAACAGAATGCACAGTGAGACAGACAGAGGAAAAATCCCCATCCCCATACAGTGCACAAAGAGACAGAAACAAACAAAACCCCATCCACATACAGTGCACAGTGAGACAGGCACAAAGACAATCCTATCCACATACAGTGCACAGTGAGACAGGCTTAAACACAATCCCCATCCACAATAAGCGCACAGCGAGACAGACGCAAGCACAATCCCCATCCACATGTTGCACAGTGAAGCAGAAACAAACACAATCCCCATCCACACAGTGCACAGTGAGACAGACACAAACACAATCCCCATCCTCCCAAATTGCACAGTGAGACAGGCACAAACACAATCCCCATCCAGACACCCTGCACAGTGAGACAGACACAAACACAATCCCCATACACAAAGTGCACAGTGAGAAAGACACTAACACAATACCCATCCGGACGCAGTGCACAGTGAGACAGACACAAACACATTAACCATCAACACACCACCCCCAGTGATGCAGGCAGAAGCACAATCCCCATCCACACAGAGTGCAGAATGAGAAAGACACAAACACAATCCCTGTCCACGCACAGTGCATAGTGAGACAGACACAAACACCACCCCATCCACATACAGTGCACAGTGAGACAGACACAAACAAATGCCCCATCCACACACAGTGCACAGTGAGACAAGCACAAACACATATCCCTTCCACACAGAATTTACACTGAGACAGTCATAAACACAACCCCTATCTACAGACAGTGCATAGTCAGGCAGGCACAAACACATTCTCCATCCACAGACAGTGTATAGTGAGCCAGATATAAACACTATTCCCATCCAAACACAGTGCTCAATGTGACATAGACAAACACATTCCCCATCCACGCACAGTGCACAATAAGAGAGGCAGAAACAAATTCTCCATCCACACACAGTGCAGAGTGAGACTGGAACAAAAACTTTCCCATCAACACACACTGCACAGTGAGACAGACACAAACACAATTCCTATCCAAATGCAGTGTACAGTGAGAAAAACAAAGGAACAACACCCATCCACATACTGTGCACAGAGAGACAGGCACACAATTATTACACAGACATAAATATTGCAAATTGAGACAGAAACAAACACATTCCCCATCCACACACAGTGTACATTCAGACTGGCACAAACACATACAGCATCCACATACAGTGCACAATGAGACAGGCACAAACACAATCCCCATGCACACACAGTGCACATTGAGGCAGCCACAGAAACAATACACATACACACAAAGTGCACAGTGAGACAAACACAAACAGAATCTGCATGCACAGACCAGTGCACAGTGAGACAGAAGCAAACACAATCACAATCACAACACCATGCAGAGGGAGGCAGATATAAACACAATCCCATTCCAAACATAGTGCACAATGAGACAGCCACAAACACAAACCCAATTCATACAGAGTGCGCTGTGAGACAGAAACAAAGACAATCCTCATCCACACAAACTGCTCACTGAGATAGACATAAACCCAATCCCCATCCACACACAGTGCGCAGTGAGACAGACACAAACGCGAACCTCATCCACACACACTGCACAGTGTGACACACACAAACACAATTCCTATCCAAACAAATGCACAGTGAGACAGACAGTGGAAAAACACCCATTCGCATACAGTGCACAGTGAGACAGACACAAGCACAAACACCATCCAGAGATAATGCACAGTGATACAGACACAAACACACTCACCATCCACACACTGTTCACCGCGAGACAGACACAAATAAAATCCACATCCAAACACAGTGTACAGTGAGACAGACAGAAACACAATCCCTATGCACACCGAGTGCACAGTGAGAAAGACAAAGACACAATCCATGTCCATGCACAGTGCACAGTGCGACAGACACAAACACAATCCCCATCAACAAAGTGCATAGTGAGACAGACGCAAACACAACCCCACCCACAAAGTGCACAGTGAGACAGACACAAACACATTCCCCATCCACACACAGTGCACAGTGCGACAGACAAAAACACAATCCCCATCCACAAAGTGCACAGTGAAACAGACACAAACATAACCCCATCCAAATACAGTGCACAGTGAGAAAAATGCAAACACAAACACCATCCACATAGTGCTCCATGAGACAGACACAAACACAATCCCCATTGACACACAGTACATAGTGAGACAGCAAAAACTTAATCCCCATCCATACAAAGTGCACATTGAGACAGGCACAAACACAAATCCCATCCACACACAGTGCAGACTGAGACAGACACAAAAACAATCCACATCCACACACAGTGCACAGTGAGACAGATGCAAACACAATCCCTATCAAAACCCAGAGCACAGTGAGGAAGATATAAACACTTTCCCCATCCACACACAGTGCACAGGGTGACGGATGCAAACACAATCCCCAACGACACACAGTGCACAGTGAGGCAGGCACAAACACTTTCCCCATCCACACACAGTGCTCAGTAAGACCAACATAACCACCAACTCCATCCACACGCAGTGCACAGTGAGAGAGACACAAACAAAACACCCATACTCACAGATTGCACAGAAAATCAGGGGCAGACACAATCCCCATACACAAATTGTGCACATTTAGAGAGGCAAAAACACAATTACCATCCACACACAGTGCACAGCGAGACAGACAGAGAAGCAATCCACATACACACATAGTGCACAGTGAGACAGATGTAAACAGAATCCACATGCACAGACCAGTGCACAGTGAGAGAGGAACAAACACAATCACCATCACAACACCATGCACAGTGAGACAGATATAAATAAAATCCCCTTCCAAACACAGTGCACAGTGAGACAGCCACAAACACAACCCCCATCCACACATAATGCACAGTGAGATGCACACAAACACATTCCACATCCACACACAGAGAACTGTGAGACAGGCACAAACACGTTCCCCATCCAGACACTCTGCGCTGTGAGACAGAAACCAACACATTTCTCATTCAAACCACTGAACAGTGAGACACACACAAAAACAATTCCCATCCAAACAGAATGCACAGTGAGACAGACAGAGGAAAAATCCCCTTTCCCATACAGTGCACAGAGAGACAGAAACAAACAAAACCCCATCCACATACAGTGCACAGTGAGACAGAAACAAACAAAACCCCATCCACATACAGTGCACAGTGAGACAGGCACAAAGACAATCCTATCCACATGCAGTGCGCAGTGAGATAGGCTTAAACATAATTCCCATCCACAATCAGCGCACAGCAAGACAGACGCAAACACAATCCCCATCCACACGTTGCACAGTGAAACAGACGCAAGCACAATCCCAATCCATACAGCGAACAGTGAGACAGACACAAACACAATCACCATCCACCCAAAGTGCACAGTGAGACAGACACAAACACAATCCCCATCCGGACGCAGTGCACAGTGAGACAGACACAAACACATTAACCATCAACACACCACCCCCAGTGATGAAGGCAGAAGCACAATCCCCATCTACACACAGTGCAGAGTGAGAAAGACACAAACACAATACCTCTCCACGCACAGAGCACAGTGAGACAGACACAAACACAATTCGCATCCACAAAGTGCACAGTGAAACAGGCACAAAAAAAATCCCTATCTACACACCAGGCACAGTGAGACAGACACAAACACAATCCTCATCCACACAAAGTGCACAATGAGAAAGAATCAAACACAATCCACATCCGGACGCTGTGCACAGCGAGATAGACACAAACAGATTAACCATCAACACACCATCCACAGTGATGCAGGCAGAAGCACAATCCCCTTTCACACACAGTGCACAGTGAAACAGACACAAGCACAATCCCCATCCACACAGAGTGCTCAGTGAGAAAGACACAAACACAAAGCCCATCCACATACAGTGCACAGTGAGACAGGCACTAACATATTCCACATCCACACACAGTGCTCAGTGAGACAGACACAAACAAATTCCCCATCCACACACAGTGCACAGTGAGACAGGCACAAACACATATCCCTTCCACAGAGAATTCACACTGAGACAGACATAAACACAACCCCCATCTACAGACAATGCGCGTTGAGGCAGGCACAAACACATTCCCCATCCTCACACAGTGTATAGTGAGCCAGATATAAACACTATTCCCATCCAATAACAGTGCTCAATGTGACATAGACAAACACATTCCCCATCTAGGCACAGTGCACAAAAAGACAGGCAGAAACAAATTCTCCATCCACACCCAGTGCATAGTGAGGCAGGAACAAAAAATTTCCCATCAACACACACAAACACAATTCCTATCCAAATGCAGTGCACAGTGAGACAAACAAAGGAACAACGCCCATCCACATACTGTGCAAAGAGATACAGTGCACAGTGAGACAGACACAAGCACACTCACCATCCACACACTGTTCACCACGAGACAGACACAAACAAAATCCCCATCCACACACAGTGTACAGTGAGACAGCCACAAACACAGTCCCTATCCACACCGAGTGCACAGTGAGAAAGACAAAGACACAATCCATGTCCACGCACAGTGCACAGCGCGACAGACACAAACACAATCCCCAACAACAAAGTGCACAGTGAGACAGACACAAACACAATCCCATCCACATATAGTGCACAGTGAGACAGGCACAAACCCATTCCCCATCCACACACAGCGCACAGTGCGACAGACACAAACACAATCCCCATCCACAAAGTGCACAGTGAGACAGACGCAAACACAATCCCCCATCCACATACAGTGCACAATGAGAAGGATGCAAACACAATCACCATCCAAATAGTGCACCGTGAGACAGATACAAACACAATCCCCATTCACACACAGTGCGTAGTGAGACAGCAAAACCTTAATCCCCATTCATACAAAGTGCACATTGAGACAGGCAAAAACACAAACCCAATCCACACACAGTGCAGATAGAGACAGACACAAAAGCAATCCCCATCCACACACAGTGCACAGTGAGACAGATACAAACACAATCCCATCCACATAGAGTGCACAGTGAGACAGGCACAAACCCATTCCCCATCCACACACAGTGCACAGTGCAACAGACACAAACACAATCCACATCCACAAAGTGCACAGTGAGACAGACACAAACACAATCCCCCATCCACATACAGTGCACAATGAGAAGGATGCAAACACAATCACCATCCAAATAGTGCACCGTGAGACAGATACAAACACAATCCATATTCACACACAGTGCACAGTGAGACAGATACAAACACAATCCCCATCGACACCCAGAGCACAGTGAGGAAGATACAAACACTTTCCCCATCCACACACAGTGCACAGGGCGACAGATGCAAACACAATCCCCATTGTCACACAGTTCACAATGAGGCACGCACAAACACTTTCTCCATCCACACACAGTGCTCACTAAGACCGACACAACCACCAACTCCATCCACACGCAGTGCACAGTGAGAGAGACACAAACAAAACATCCATACTCACAGATTGCACAGGAAATCAGGGGCAGACACAATCCCCATCCACAAGTTGTGCACATTGAGAAAGGCAAAAACACAATCACCATCCACACACAGTGCACAGCGAGACAGACAGAGAAGCAATCCACATACACACATAGTGCACAGTGAGACAGACGCAAACAGAATCCGTATGCACAGACCTGTGCACAGTGAGAGAGGAACAAACACAATCACCATCACAACACCATGCACAGTGAGACAGATATAAATAAAATCCCCTTCAAAACACAGTGCACAGTGAGACAGCCACAACCACAACCCACATCCACACATAATGCGCAGTGACATAGACACAAACACATTCCACATCCACACACAGTGCACTGAGAGACCGGGACAAAGAATCAGACACACTGCTCAGTGAGACAGAAACAAACACATTTCCCACTCAAACCAAAGAACAGTGAGACACAAACAAACACAATTCCCATCCAAACAGAACGCACAGTGAGACAGACAGAGGAAAAATCCCCTTCCCCATACAGTGCACAGAGAGACAGAAACAAACAAAACCCCATCCACATACAGTGCACAGTGAGACAGGCACAAAGACAATCCTATCCACACACAGTGCACAGTGAAACAGACGCAAACACAATCCCCATCCACACAGTGCACGGTGATACAGGCACAAACACAATTCCCATCCACACACCATGCAGAGTGAGACAGACACAAACATAATTCCCATACACAAAGTGCACAGTGAGAAAGACACAAATAAAATCCCCATCCGGATGCAGTGCACAGTGAGACAGACACAACCACATTAACCATCAACACACCACCCACAGTGATGCAAGCAGAAGCAAAATCCCCATCCACACAGAGTGCAGACTGAGAAAGACACAAACACAATACCTGTCCACGCACAGCACACAGTGAGATAGACACAAACACAATTCGCATCCACAAGGTGCACAGTGAGACAGGCACAAACAAAATCCCCATCTTCACATCATGCACAGTGAGACAGACTCAAACACATTCCTCATCCACACAAAATGCACCATGAGAAAGAAACAAACACAATCCACATCCGGACGCTGTGCACATTGAGAAAGACACATACACATTAACCAACAACACACCATCCCCAGTGATGCAGGCAGAAGCACAATCCCCATCCATACAAGGTGAAAGCGACATAAGCACAATCCCCATCCACACAGAGTGCCAAGTGAGAAAGACACAAACACAATCCCTGTCCATGCACATTACACAATGAGACAGACATAAACACAACCCCATCCACATAAAGTTCACAGTGAGACAGGCACAAACACATTCCCCATCGACACAGTGCACAGTGAGACAGGCACAAACACAGTCCCCATCCACACACAGTGTATAGAGAGACAGATATGAACACATTCCCCATCCAAGCACAGTGCACAGTAAGACAGGCAGAAACAAATTCTCCATCCACACACAGTGCATAGTGAGCCTGGAACAAAAAATTTCCCATCAACACACACTGCACAGTGAGACACACACAAGCACAATTCCAATCCAAATGCAGTGCACAGTGAGACAAACAAAGGAACAACCCCCATTCACATACTGTGCACAGAGAGACAGGCACAAAAGCATTACACAATCACAGATATTGCAAATTGAGTAAGAAACAAACACATTTCCCATCCACACACAGTGTGCATTCAGACTGGCACAAACACATACAGCAACCACACACACTGCACAGTGAGACACACACAAACACAATTCCTATCCAAACAAATGCACAGTGAAGCAGACAGTGGAAAAACACCCATTCGCATACAGTGCACTGTGAGACAGACACAAACACACTCACCATCCACACACTGTGCACCGCCAGACAGACACAAACAAAATCCCCATCCACACAAAGTGTACAGTGAGACAGCCACGAACATAATCCCTATCCACACCGATTGTACAGTAAGAAAGACAAAGACACAATCCATGTCCACGCACAGTGCACAGTGCGACAGACACAAACACAATCCCCATCAACAAATAGCACATTGAGACAGACGCAAACACAATCCCCAACCACACATTGCACAGTGAGACAGACATAAACACAATCCCCATCCTTTCAAGTTGCACAGTGAGACAGTCGCAAAAACAATGCCCATCCACACATTGCACAGTGGGACAGACATAAACACAATCTCCATCCACACAAAGTGCATGGTGAGACAGACATAAATACAATTCCCATCCACACAAAGTGCACAATGACACAGACACAAACACAATCCCCATCCACGCATTGCACAGTGAGACAGACACATATCCAAACCCCATCCACATATTGCACAGTGAGACTGACAGAAACACAATCCCGATCCACACAAAGTGCACAGTAAGACAGACGCAAACACAATCCCCATCCAAACATTGCACAGTGAGACAGACACAAACACCATCTCCATCCACACAAAGTGCACGGTGGAGACAGACGCAAACACAATCCCCATCCATGCATTGCACACTGAGAAAGACGCACACCCAATCCCCATCCACATTTTGCGCAGTGAGATAGACAGAAACACAATCCTGATCCACACAAAGTGCACAGTGAGACAGATGCAAACACAATCCACATCCATACATTGCACAGTCAGACAGACACAAACACAATCTCCATCCACAAAGTGCACAGTGAGACAGACACAAAGACAATCCTATCCACACACAGTGCACAGTGGGACAGGAATAAAGACAATCACCATCTACACAAAGTGCACAGTGAGACAGGCACAAACACAATCCCCATCCACACGCCGTGCACAGTGAGATAGTCACAAATACAATCCACATGCACACAAAGTGCACAGTGAGAAAGACACAAACACAATCCCCATCCAGACGCAATGCACAGTTAGACAGATACAAACACATTAACCATCAACAAATCATCCAAAGGGATGCAGGCAGAAGCACAATCTGCATCCACACACAGTGCACAGTGAGACACACAAACAAATTCCCCATCCACACACAGTGCACAGTGAGACAGACACAAACAAATTCCCAATCCACACAAGGTGCACAGTGAGACAGGCACAAACATATTCCTCATCAATACACAGTGCTGAGTGAGACAGGCACAAATACATATCCCTTCCACACAATATGCACATTGAGACAGACATAAACACAACCCCCATCTACAGAGAGTGCACAATGAGGCAGGCACAAACACATTCCTAATCCACACACAGTGTATAGTGAGACAGATATAAACGCTATTCCCATCCAAACACAGTGCTCAATGTGACATAGACAAACACATTCCCCATCCACGCACAGTGTACATTAAGACAGGCAGAATCGAATTCTGCATCCACACACAGTGCATAGTGAGACTGTAACAAAAAATTTCCCATCAACACACACTGCACAGTGAGACACACAAACAGTTTTCCTATCCAAATGCAGTGCACATTGAGACAAACAAAGGAACAACCCCCATCCACATACTGGGCACAGTGAGTCAGGCACAAAAACACTACACAGTCACATATATTGCAAATTGAGTCAGAAACAAACACATGTCCCATCCACACACAGTGTACATTCAGACTGGCACAAACACATACATCATCCACATATAGTGCACAGTGAGACAGACACAAACACAATCCACATTCACACAAAGTGCACAGTGAGGCATCGACAGAAGCAATCCACATAAACACGAATGCGCAGTGAGACAGGAATAAACAGAATCTGCATGCACAGACCAGTGCACAGTGAGACAGGATTCAACACAATCAACATCACAGCACCTTGTACAGTGAGGCAGACATAAATACAATCACTTTCCAAACACAGTGCACAATGAGACAGCCACAAACACAACTGCCATTTGCACACAGTGCACAGTGAGTCAAACGCAAACACAATCCTCATCCACACCGTGCACGGTGAGACAGAAACAAAGACAATCATATCCACACACAGTGCACAGTGACACAAGCATAAACACCTTCACCATCCACACTGAATGCACAATGGGACAGACGCAAACACAATCCCCATCCACACGGTGTGTAGTGAGACAGACACAAACACAATCCCCATCCACACAAAGTGCACAGTGAGACAGACGCAAACACAATCCTGATCCATACATTGCACAGTGAGACAGACGCAAACACAATCCCGATCCACAGAAAATGCACAGTGTGACAGATGCAAATACAATCCCCATACACATATTGCACAGTGAGACAGACACAAACAGAATGTCCATCTACACAGTTCACAGTGAGACAGACACAAAGACAATCCTATCCACACACAGTGCACAGTGAGACAGGCATAAACACAATCCCCATTCACACAAAGTGCACAGTGAGACAGGCACAAACACAATCACCATCCACACGATGTGCACAGTGGGACAGTCACAAGCACAATCCCCATCCACACAAAGTGCACAGTGAGACAGACACAAACACAATAACCATCAACAAGATCTGCACAAACTGCATTCACACACAGTGCACATTGCAACAGACACAACACAAACCCCATCCACACAGAGTGCACAGTGAGAAAGACACAAGTACAATCCCTGCCCAAGCACAGTGCACAGTGAGACAGACACAAACAATTTCCACATTCACACAAAGTGCACGGTGAGGCATCTACAGAAGCAATCCACATACACACAAATGCACAGTGAGACAGGAACAAACAGAATTTTCATGTACAGAACAGTGCCCAATGAGACAGGAACAAACACAATCACCATCATATCACCATGCACAGTGAGACAGACATAAACACAATTCCCATCCAAACACAGTGCTCAAAGTAACATAGACAAACACAATCCCCATCCACGCCCAGTGCACAGTAAGACAGGCAGAATCAAATTCTCCAACCACACACGGTGCACAGTGAGACAGGCACAAACATATTCCCCATCCACACACAGTGCCCAGTGAGACAGGCACAAACATATTCCCCATTCATACACAGGGCAGACTGAGACAGGCAAAAACACCTATCCCTTCCACACAAAATGCGCACTGAGACAGAAATAAACACAACCCCCATCTACAGACAGTGCACAGTGAGGCAGGCACAAACACATTCCGCATATACACACAATATATAGTGAGACAGATATAAACACTATTCGCATCCGAAAACAGTGCTCAATGTGACTGCGACAAACACATTCCCCATCCACGCACAGTCTACATTAAGACAGGCAGAAACAAATTCTCCATCCACACACAGTGCAAAGTGAGATTGGAACAAAAAATTTCCCATCAACACACACTGCACAGTGAGACACACAAAAACAGAATTCCTATCCAAATGCAGTGCACAGTGAGACAAACAAAGGAACAGCACCCATCCACATACTGAGATAGGCACAAAAACATTACACAGTCACAGATATTGCAAATTGAGTCAGAAACAAATACATGTCCCATCCACACACAGTGAACATTCAGACTGGCACAAACACACACACCATCCACAGACAGTGCACAGTGAGACAGACACAAACACAATCTCCATCCACACTGTGCAATGTGAGACAGACACAAAGTCATTCCTATCCACATACAGTGCACAATGAGACAGGCATAAACACAATCCCCATCCACACTAAGTGCACAGTGAAGCAGACACAAACTCAAACCCCATCCACACAAAGTGCACAGTGAGATAGACACAAACACATTAACCATCAACATGCCATGCGCAGTGATGCAGGCAGCAGCACAATCTGCATCCACACACAGTGCACAGTGAGAAAGACACAAACACAATTCCCATCCGCAAAGTGCACATTGAGACAGACACAAACACATATGTCAACCAGACACAGTGCACAGTGAGACAGACACAAACAAATTCCCCATCCACACACAGTGCACAGTGAGACAGGCACAAACACAATCCCCATCCACACACAGTACACAGTGAGACAGACACAAACATATTCCCCATCCACACAAAGTGCACAGTGAGATAGACACAAACACATTAACCATCAACACACCAACCCCAGTGATGCAGGCAGAAGCACAATCCCCATCCACATAGAGTGCAGAGTGAGAAAGACACAAACACAATCCCTGTCCACGCACAGTGCATAGTGACACAGACACAAACACAATGACATCCACATACAATGTACAGTGAGACAGGCACAAACACATTACCCATCCACACACAGCTCCCAGTGAGACATACACAGACATATTCCCCATTCACACACTGTGCACAGTGAGACAGATATAAACACTTCTCATCCAAACACAGGTCTCAATGTGACATCGACAAACACATTCCCCATCCACGCACAGTGCACAGTAAGACAGGCAGAAACAAATTCTCCATCCACACACATTGCATAGTGAGACAGGCACAAACATATTCGCCATTCACACACAGTGCAGGGTGAGACATGCACACACAGATATCCCTTGTACACAGAATGCCCACTGAGACAGACATAAACACAGCTCCCATCTACAGACAGTGCACAGTGAGGCAGGCACAAACAAATTCCACATCCACGCACAGTGTATATAGAGAAAGAAATAAACACAGTTCCTATCCAAACACAGTGCTCAATGTGACATAGACAAACAGATTTCCCATCCACGCACAGTGCACAGTAAGACAGGCAGAAACAAATTCTCCATCCACACACCGTGCACAGTGAGACAGGCACAAACATATTCCCCATTCATACACCGTGCAGGGTGAGACAGGCACAAACACCTATTCCTTCCAAAAGAAAATGCACACTGAGACAGACATAAACACAACCCCCATCTACAGACAGTGCACAGTGAGGCAGGCACAAACACATTCCCGATCGACACACAGTGTACAGTGAGACAGATATCAACACTATTCCCATCCAAACACAGGGCTCAGTGTGACATAGACAAACAAATTCTCCATCCACACACAGTGCACAGTAAGACAGGCAGAAACAAATTCTCCATCCACACACATTGCATAATGAGACAGGTACAAACATATTCGCCATTCACACACAGTGCAGGATAAGACAGGCACACAGAGATATCCCTTGTACACAGAATGCCCACTGAGACAGACATAAACACAGCTCCCATCTACAGACAGTGCACAGTGAGGCAGGCACAAACACATTCCCCATCCACACACAGTGTATAGAGAGACAGATATAAACACAATTTCCATCCAAACACAGTGCTCAATGTGACATACACAAACACATTCCCCATCCAAGCACAGTGCACAGTAAGACAGGCAGAAACAAATTCTCCATCCACACACAGTGCATAGTGAGACTGCAACAAAAAGTTTCCCATCAACACACACTGCACATTGAGACACACACCAACATAATTCCTATCCAAATGTAGTGCATATTTAGACAAACAAAGGAAGAACACCCTTCCACATACTGTGCACAGTGAGACAGGCACAAAAAGTTACACAGTCACAGATATTGCAAATTGAGACAGAAACAAACACATTGCCCTTCCACACACAGTGTACATTCAGACTGGCACAAACACATACAGCATCCACACACAGTGCACAGTGAGGTAGCCACAGAAGCAATCCACATACACACAAAGTGCACAGTGAGACAGAAACAAACAGAATCTGCATGCACAGACCAGTGCACAGTGAGACAGGAACAAACACAATCACCATCAAAACACCATGCACAGAGAGGCAGACATAAATACAATCCCCTTCCAAACACAGTTCACAATGAGACAGCCACAAACACAAACCCCATTCACACACAATGCGCAGTGAGACAGATACAAACACAATCCACATCCACACACAATGCGCAGTGAGAAAGACACAAACACAATCCCCATCCACACACAGCGCGCAGTGAGACAGAAACAAACACGATCCTCATCCAAACACACTGCACAGTGAGGATGACACAAACACATTTCCCATTCACACACACTGCACAGTGTGACACACGCAAGCACAATTCCTATCCAAACAAATGCACAGTGAGACAGGCATTGGAAAAAAACTCATTTCCATACAGTGCACAGTGAGACAGACACAAACAAAATCCCATCTACACACAGTGTACAGTGAGACAGCCACAAACACAACCCCTATCCATGCACAGTGCGCAGTGAGACAGACACAAACAAAATCCCCATCCACAAAGTGCACAGTGAGACAGACACAAAAACAACCCCATCCACTTACAGTGCACAGTGAGACAGATGCAAACACAATTACCATCCACATAGTGCACAGTGAGACAGATACAAACACAATTACCATCCACATAGTGCACAGTGAGACAGATACAAACACAATTACCATCCACAAAGTGCACAGTGAGACAGATACAAAAACAACCCCATCCACTTACAGTGCACAGTGAGACAGATGCAAACACAATTACCATCCACATAGTGCACAGTGAGACAGATGCAAACACAATTACCATCCACATAGTGCACAGTGAGACAGATACAAACACAATCCCCATTGACACACACTGCACAGTGAGACAGCAAATACATAATCCCCATACATACAAAGTGCACGATGAGACAGGCACAAACACAAACCCCATCCACACACAGTGCAGACTGAGACAGACAGAAAATCAATCCCCATCCACACACACTGCATAGGGAGACAGATGCAAACACAATCCCCATCCTCACAGTGCACAGTGAGACATATAAAAACACAATCCCCATCGACACAGAGAGCACCGTGAGGCAGGCACAAACACATTCCCCATCCACACACATTGCGCAGTGAGACAGACATTAACTCAATCCCCATTTACACACACAGTGCACAATGATACAGAAACAACCACCAACTCCATCTACACACAGTGCACAGTGAGAGAAACACAAACAAAACCCCCATTCTCACAGATTGCACAGAAAGTCAGGGGCAGACACAATCCTCATCCACAAGCTGTGCACATTGAGAGAGCCAAAAACACAATCACCATCCACACACAGTGCACAGCGAGACAGACAGAGAAGCAATCCACATACACACATAGTGCACAGAGGGACGGAAGCAAACAAAATCCGCATGTACAGACCAGTGCACAGTGAGACAGGAACAAACACAATCACCATCACAAAACAATGCACAGTGAGACAGATATAAATAAAATCCCCTTGCAAACACAGTGCACAGTGAGACAGCCACAAACACAGCCCCCATACACACATTATGCGCAATGAGATAGACACAAACACATTCCACATCCACACAAAGTGCACTGTGAGACAGACGCAAACACAATCCCCATCCACACATTTCACGGTGAGACAGATACAAAGACAATCTCCATCCACACTGTGCACAGTGAGACAGACACAAAGACAATCCTATCCACAAACAGTGCACAGTGAGACAGGCATAAACACAATTGCCATCCACACTCCATGCACAGTGAGACAGATACAAACACAATCCCCATCCACACATTGCACAGTGAAACAGAAGCAAACAACATCCCCATCCACATATTGCACAGTGAGACAGACACAAACAAAATCCCCATCCACACACCATGCACAGTGAGACAGAGTCAAACACAAACTCCATCCACACAAAGTGCACCGTGAGAACGACACAAACACAATCCCCATCAACACACCATCCCCAGTGATGCAGGCAGAAGCACAATCTCCATTAACACACAGTGCACAGTGAAACAGACAAAGCACAATCCCCATCCAAACAGAGTGCAGAGTGAGAAAGACACAAACACAATCCCTATGCACACACAGTGCATAGTGAGACAGACACAAACAAATTCCCCATCCACACAGAATGCAGAGTGAGAAATACACAAACACAATCCCTGTTGATGCACAGTGCATAGTGAAACAGACACAAACACAATAACAACAACATACAATGTACAATGAGACAGGCACAAACACATTCCCCATCCACACACAGCGCCCAGTGAGACAGACACAAACAAATTCCCCATCCAGACACAGTGCACAGTGAGATAGGCACAAACATATTCCCCATTCACACACAGTGTATAGTGAGACAGGCACAAATACATATCCCTTCTACACAGAATGCACACTGACACAGACATAAACACAACCCCCATCTACAGACTGTGCACAGTGAGGTAGGCACAAACATATTCCCCATCCACACACAGTGTATAGTGAGACAGATATAAACACAATTCCCATCCAAACACAGTGCTCAAAGTAACATAGACAAACACAATCCCCATCCACGCCCAGTGCACAGTAAGACAGGCAGAATCAAATTCTCCAACCACACACGGTGCACAGTGAGACAGGCACAAACATATTCCCCATCCACACACAGTGCCCAGTGAGACAGGCACAAACATATTCCCCATTCATACACAGGGCAGACTGAGACAGGCAAAAACACCTATCCCTTCCACACAAAATGCACACTGAGACAGAAATAAACACAACCCCCATCTACAGACAGTGCACAGTGAGGCAGGCACAAACACATTCCGCATATACACACAATATATAGTGAGACAGATATAAACACTATTCGCATCCGAAAACAGTGCTCAATGTGACTGCGACAAACACATTCCCCATCCACGCACAGTCTACATTAAGACAGGCAGAAACAAATTCTCCATCCACACACAGTGCAAAGTGAGATTGGAACAAAAAATTTCCCATCAACACACACTGCACAGTGAGACACACAAAAACAGAATTCCTATCCAAATGCAGTGCACAGTGAGACAAACAAAGGAACAGCACCCATCCACATACTGAGATAGGCACAAAAACATTACACAGTCACAGATATTGCAAATTGAGTCAGAAACAAATACATGTCCCATCCACACACAGTGAACATTCAGACTGGCACAAACACACACACCATCCACAGACAGTGCACAGTGAGACAGACACAAACACAATCTCCATCCACACTGTGCAATGTGAGACAGACACAAAGTCATTCCTATCCACATACAGTGCACAATGAGACAGGCATAAACACAATCCCCATCCACACTAAGTGCACAGTGAAGCAGACACAAACTCAAACCCCATCCACACAAAGTGCACAGTGAGATAGACACAAACACATTAACCATCAACATGCCATGCGCAGTGATGCAGGCAGCAGCACAATCTGCATCCACACACAGTGCACAGTGAGAAAGACACAAACACAATTCCCATCCGCAAAGTGCACATTGAGACAGACACAAACACATATGTCAACCAGACACAGTGTACAGTGAGACAGGCACAAACACATTCCCCATCCACACACAGTGCACAGTGAGACAGACACAAACAAATTCCCCATCCACACACAGTGCAAAGTGAGACAGGCACAAACACAATCCCCATCCACACACAGTACACAGTGAGACAGACACAAACATATTCCCCATCCACACAAAGTGCACAGTGAGATAGACACAAACACATTAACCATCAACACACCAACCCCAGTGATGCAGGCAGAAGCACAATCCCCATCCACATAGAGTGCAGAGTGAGAAAGACACAAACACAATCCCTGTCCACGCACAGTGCATAGTGACACAGACACAAACACAATGACATCCACATACAATGTACAGTGAGACAGGCACAAACACATTACCCATCCACACACAGCTCCCAGTGAGACATACACAGACATATTCCCCATTCACACACTGTGCACAGTGAGACAGATATAAACACTTCTCATCCAAACACAGGTCTCAATGTGACATCGACAAACACATTCCCCATCCACGCACAGTGCACAGTAAGACAGGCAGAAACAAATTCTCCATCCACACACATTGCATAGTGAGACAGGCACAAACATATTCGCCATTCACACACAGTGCAGGGTGAGACATGCACACACAGATATCCCTTGTACACAGAATGCCCACTGAGACAGACATAAACACAGCTCCCATCTACAGACAGTGCACAGTGAGGCAGGCACAAACAAATTCCACATCCACGCACAGTGTATATAGAGACAGATATAAACACAGTTCCTATCCAAACACAGTGCTCAATGTGACATAGACAAACAGATTTCCCATCCACGCACAGTGCACAGTAAGACAGGCAGAAACAAATTCTCCATCCACACACCGTGCACAGTGAGACAGGCACAAACATATTCCCCATTCATACACCGTGCAGGGTGAGACAGGCACAAACACCTATTCCTTCCAAAAGAAAATGCACACTGAGACAGACATAAACACAACCCCCATCTACAGACAGTGCACAGTGAGGCAGGCACAAACACATTCCCGATCGACACACAGTGTACAGTGAGACAGATATCAACACTATTCCCATCCAAACACAGGGCTCAGTGTGACATAGACAAACAAATTCTCCATCCACACACAGTGCACAGTAAGACAGGCAGAAACAAATTCTCCATCCACACACATTGCATAATGAGACAGGTACAAACATATTCGCCATTCACACACAGTGCAGGATAAGACAGGCACACAGAGATATCCCTTGTACACAGAATGCCCACTGAGACAGACATAAACACAGCTCCCATCTACAGACAGTGCACAGTGAGGCAGGCACAAACACATTCCCCATCCACACACAGTGTATAGAGAGACAGATATAAACACAATTTCCATCCAAACACAGTGCTCAATGTGACATACACAAACACATTCCCCATCCAAGCACAGTGCACAGTAAGACAGGCAGAAACAAATTCTCCATCCACACACAGTGCATAGTGAGACTGCAACAAAAAGTTTCCCATCAACACACACTGCACATTGAGACACACACCAACATAATTCCTATCCAAATGTAGTGCATATTTAGACAAACAAAGGAAGAACACCCTTCCACATACTGTGCACAGTGAGACAGGCACAAAAAGTTACACAGTCACAGATATTGCAAATTGAGACAGAAACAAACACATTGCCCTTCCACACACAGTGTACATTCAGACTGGCACAAACACATACAGCATCCACACACAGTGCACAGTGAGGTAGCCACAGAAGCAATCCACATACACACAAAGTGCACAGTGAGACAGAAACAAACAGAATCTGCATGCACAGACCAGTGCACAGTGAGACAGGAACAAACACAATCACCATCAAAACACCATGCACAGAGAGGCAGACATAAATACAATCCCCTTCCAAACACAGTTCACAATGAGACAGCCACAAACACAAACCCCATTCACACACAATGCGCAGTGAGACAGATACAAACACAATCCACATCCACACACAATGCGCAGTGAGAAAGACACAAACACAATCCCCATCCACACACAGCGCGCAGTGAGACAGAAACAAACACGATCCTCATCCAAACACACTGCACAGTGAGGATGACACAAACACATTTCCCATTCACACACACTGCACAGTGTGACACACGCAAGCACAATTCCTATCCAAACAAATGCACAGTGAGACAGGCATTGGAAAAAAACTCATTTCCATACAGTGCACAGTGAGACAGACACAAACAAAATCCCATCTACACACAGTGTACAGTGAGACAGCCACAAACACAACCCCTATCCATGCACAGTGCGCAGTGAGACAGACACAAACAAAATCCCCATCCACAAAGTGCACAGTGAGACAGACACAAAAACAACCCCATCCACTTACAGTGCACAGTGAGACAGATGCAAACACAATTACCATCCACATAGTGCACAGTGAGACAGATACAAACACAATTACCATCCACATAGTGCACAGTGAGACAGATACAAACACAATTACCATCCACAAAGTGCACAGTGAGACAGATACAAAAACAACCCCATCCACTTACAGTGCACAGTGAGACAGATGCAAACACAATTACCATCCACATAGTGCACAGTGAGACAGATGCAAACACAATTACCATCCACATAGTGCACAGTGAGACAGATACAAACACAATCCCCATTGACACACACTGCACAGTGAGACAGCAAATACATAATCCCCATACATAAAAAGTGCACGATGAGACAGGCACAAACACAAACCCCATCCACACACAGTGCAGACTGAGACAGACAGAAAATCAATCCCCATCCACACACACTGCATAGGGAGACAGATGCAAACACAATCCCCATCCTCACAGTGCACAGTGAGACATATAAAAACACAATCCCCATCGACACAGAGAGCACCGTGAGGCAGGCACAAACACATTCCCCATCCACACACAGTGTGCAGTGAGACAGACATTAACTCAATCCCCATTTACACACACAGTGCACAGTGATACAGACACAACCACCAACTCCATCCACACACAGTGCACAGTGAGAGAGACACAAACAAAACACCCATACTCACAGATTGCACAGAAAGTCAGGGGCAGACACAATCCCCATCCACAAGCTGTGCACATTGAGAGAGGCAAAAACACAATCACCATCCACACACAGTTCACAGCGAGACAGACAGAGAAGCAATCCACATACACACATAATGCACAGTGAGATGGAAACAAACAGATTCCGCATCTACAGTCCAGTGCACAGTGAGACAGGAACAAATACAATCACCTTCACAAAACAATGCACAGTGAGACAGATATAAATAAAATCCACTTGCAAACACAGTGCACAGTGAGACAGCCACAAACACAGCCCCCATACACACATTATGCGCAGTGAGATAGACACAAACACATTACACATCCACACAAAGTGCACTGTGAGACAGACACAAACACAATCCCCATCCACACAGTGCACAGTGAGACAGGCACAAAGACAATCTTATCCACAAACAGTGCACAGTGAGACAGACACAAACACAATCCCCATCCACACATTGCACCCGTGAAACAGAAGCAAACAACATCGCCATCCACATATTGCACAGTGAGACAGACACAAACACAATCTCCATCCACACAAAGTGCACCGTGAGAAAGACACAAACACAATCCACATACGGACGCTCTGCACAGTGAGACAGACACAAACACAATCCCCATCAACACACCATCCCCAGTGATGCAGGCAGAAGCACAATCCCCATTCACACACAGTGCACTGTGAAATAGGCAAAGCACAATCCCCATCCACACAGAGTGCAGAGTGAGAAAGGCACAAACACAATCCCTGTCCACGCACAGTGCATAGTGAGACAGACACAAACACATTCCCATCCAAATACAGTGCACAGTGAGACAGGCACAAACACTTTCCCCATCCACACAGAGTGAGCAATGAGACAGGCGCAAACATATTCCCCATTCACACAAAGTGCAGACTGAGACAGGCACAAACACTTTTTCCTTCCACACAGAATGCACACTGAGACAACATTAACACAACCTCCATCTACAGACAGTGCCCAGTGAGGCAACCACAAACACATTCCCCATCCACACACAGTGTATAGTGAGACAGATATAAACACAATTCCCATCCACACAGAGTGCACAGAGAGACAGCCACAAACACAGCCCCCATCAACACACACTGCACAGTGAGACACACACAAAAACAATTCCTATCCAAATGCAGTGCACAGTGAGACAAACAAAGGAAAAAACCCCATCCACATACTGTGCTCAGAGAGACAGGCACAATAACATTACACAAACAAAGTCAAATTGAGACCAAAACAAACACATTCCCCATCCATGCACAGTGTACATGAAGAGAGGCAGAAACAAATTCTCCATCCACACACAGTGCATGGTGAGACTGCAACAAAAAATTTCCCATTAACACACACTGCACAGTGAGAAACACACAAACAGAATTCCTATCCAAATGCTGTGCACAGTGAGACAAACAAAGGAACTACCCCCATCCACATACTGTGCTCAGAGAGACAGGCACAAAAACATTACACAGACAAAGGCAAATTGAGACTGAAACAAACATATTACCCATCCACACACAATGTACAGTAAGACTGGCACAAACACATACAGCGTCCACACACAGTGCACAGTGAGGCAGCCACAGAAGCAATCCACTTATACACAAAGTGCACAGTGAGACAGACACAAACAGAATCTGCACGCACAGACCAGTGCACAGTGAGACAGGAACAAACACAACACCATTACAACACCATGCACAGTGAGGCAGAGATAAATACAATCCCCTTCCAAACTCAGTGCACAGTGAGACTGCCAAAAACACAAACCCCATTCCCACACAGTGCGCAGTGAGACAGACACAAACACAATCCTCATCCACACAAACTGCACAGTAAGACAGACAAAAACACAATCCCCATCCCACACAGAGTGCAGTGAGACAGACACAAACACAATCCTCATCCACACACACTGCACAGTGAGACACACACAAACACAATTCCTCTCCAAACAAATGCACAGTGAGACAGAGAGTGGAAAAACCCCCATTCGCATAAAGTGCACTTGAGACAGGCACAAGCACATTCCCCTTCCACACACAGTGCCCAAAGAGAAAGGTATCAAAAGCATTACCCAGCCATGCCACTGCAATGAGAGCCAGATACAAACACATTCCCCAACCACACACGCTGCACAATGTGACAGAAAAGAACACATTTGCGATTCATACACATTGCACTGTAAGAAACACAAACACAATTCCCATCCACACACAGCGCACATTGAGACAGGTAGAGAAATATTCAACATCCACACAGAATGCACGGTGAGAAAGGCATAGACAATATTCCCATTCATGCACATTACACAGTTAGACAGGCACAAACACAATCCCTGTCCACGCACAGTGCATTGTAAGACAGTCACAAACACAATCACCATACAAACAGACTGCAAAGTGAGTCTGGCACAAGCACAAACACCATCCAGAGATAAGGCACAGTGAGAGAGACATAAACACACTCACCATCCGCACACTGTGCACCATGAGCCAGACACAAACAAATTCCCAATCCACACATAGTGTACAATGAGAGCGCCACAAAGACAATTCCCATCCACAGACAGTGCACAATGAGACAGATGCAAACACAATCCCCATCCAAACAGTGCACAGTGAGACAGACACAAACAGAATCTGCATTCACAGACCAGTGCACAGTGAGACAGGAACAAACACAATCACCATCACAACACCATGCACAGTGAGGCAAACATAAATACAATCCCCTCCAAACACAGTGCACAATGAGACAGGCACAAACACAAACCCCATTCACACAAAAAGTGCAGTGAGACAGACACAAACACAATCCTCATCCACACACTGCACAGTGAGGATGAAACAAACACATTGCCCTTTCAGATACACTGCACAGTGAGACACACATAAACACAATTCCTATCCAAACAAATGCACAGTGAGACAGACAGTGGAAAAACCTCCATTCCAATACAACGCACAGTAAGACAGACACAAGCACAAACACCATCCAGAGATAATGCACAGTGAGACAGACACAAACACACTCACCATCCACACACACTGCGCAGTGAGACAGACATTAACTCAATTGCCATTTACACACTCAGTGCACAGTGATAAAGACACAACCACCAACTCCATCCAACACAGTGCACAGTGAGAGAGACACAAACAAAACCCCCATACTCACAGATTGCACAGAAATTCAGGGGCAGACACAAACCCCATCCACAAGCTGTGCACATTGAGAGAGACAAAAACACAATCACCATCCACGCACAGTGTACAGCGAGACAGACAGAAAAGCAATCCACATACACACATAGTGCACAGTGAGACAGACGTAAACAGAATCCGCATGCACAGACCAGTGCACAGTGAGACAGGAACAAACACTATCACCATCACAACACCAAGCACAGTGAGACAGATATAAATAAATCCCCCTCCAAACACAGTGCACAGTGAGACAGCCACAAACACAAACCCCATCCACACATAATGCGCAGTGAGATAGACACAAACACATTCCACATCCAAACACAGTGCACTGTGAGGCAGGCACAAACACGTTCCCCATCCAGACACACTGCGCAGTGAGACAGACACAAACACATTTCCCATTCAAACCACTGAACAGTGAGACACACACAAGTACAATTCCCATCCAAACAGAATACACAGTGAGACAGACAAAGGAAATAAACCCATCCCCATACAGTGCACAGAGAGACAGAAACAAACAAAAACCCATCCACATACAGTGCACAGTGAGACAAGCACAAAGACAATCCTATCAACACACAGTGCACAGTGAGACAGGCTTGAACACAATCCCCAACCACACTCAGCGCACAGCGAGACAGACGCAAACACAATACCCATCCACACAGTGCACAGTGAGACAGACACAAACACAAGCACCATCCACCCAAAGTGCACAGTGAGACAGAGACAAACAAAATCCACATCCACCCAAGGTGCACAGTGAAAAAGACATAAACACAATCACCATCCACACGCAGTGCACAGTGAGAAATTCAGAAACACAATCCCCATCCAGACGCAGTGCACAGTGAGATAGACACAAACACATTAACCATCAACACACCACCTCCGGTGATGCAGGCAGAAGTACATCCCCATCCACACAGAGTGCACAGTGAGAAAGACACAAACACAATCCTTGTCCACGTACAGTGCACAGTGAGACAGATACAAACACAATCCCCATCCACAAAGTGCACATTGAGACAGACCAAACACAACCCCATCCACATACAGTGCACAGTGAGAAAGGCACAAACACATTCCCCATCCACACACAGTGCATAGCGAGACAGACACAAACAAATTCCCCATCGACACACAGTGCACAATGAGATAAGCACAAATATGTTCCACATCCACACACAGTGCATAGTGAGACAGGCACAAACACATAGCCCTTCCAAACAAAATTCACACTGAGACTGACATAAACACAACCTCCATCCACATACAGTGCACCGTGAAACAGACACAAGCACAATCCCCATTCACACAGAAAGACACAAACAGAATACATGTCCACGCAGAGTGCACAGTGAGACTGACACAAACACAATCCCCATCCACAAAGTGCACAGTCAGACAGACACAAACACAACCCCATTCTCATATAGTGCACAGTGAGACAGGCACAAACATATTCCCCATCCACACACAGTGCAGTGTGAGACAGGCACACATATCCCTTCCACACAAAATGCACACTGAGACAGACATAAGCAAACCCCCCATCTACAGACAGTGAAGAGTGAGGCAGGCACAAACACATTCCCCATCCACATACAGTGTATAGTGAGACAGATATAAACACAATTCCCATCCAAACACAGTGCTCAATGTGACATAGACAAACACATTCCCCATCCACCCAAGGTGTACAGTAAGACAGGCAGAAACTAATTCTCCATCCACATACAATGCATAGTGAGACTGCAACAAAAAGATTCCCATCAACACACACTGCACAGTGAGACACACACAAACACAATTCCTATCCAAATGCAGTGCACAGTGAGACAAAGAAAGGAACAACCCCCTTCCACATACTGTGCACAGTGAGACAGGCACAAAAACGTTACACAGTGACAGATATTGCAAATTGAGACCGAAACAAACACGTTTCCCATCCACACACCGTGTACATTCAGACTGGCACAAACACATACATCATCCACATACAGTGCACAGTGAGACAGGCACAAACACAAACCCCAATCACACACAGTGCGCAGTGAGACAGACACAAACACAATCCCCATCCACACACAGTGCACAGTGAGACAGATATAAAACACAATCCTCATCCACACACACTGCATAGTGAGGATGAAACAAACACATTGCCCATTCACACACACTGCACAATGAGACACACACAAACACAATTCCCATTCAAACAAATGCACCGTGAGACAGACAATGGAAAAAACCCCATTCTCAAACAGTGCACAGTGAGACAGACACAAGCACAAACACCATCCAGAGGTAATGCACTGTGAGACAGACACAAACACACTCATCATCCACACACTCTACACCATGAGACAGACACAAACAAAATCCCCATCCACACAAAGTGCACTATGAGACCGCCACAAAGACAATTCCCATCCACAGACAGTGCACAATGAGACAGATGCAAACACAATCACCAACCACACAGTGCACAGTGAGACAGATACAAACACAATCCCCATCGACACACAGTGCACAGTGCGGCAAGCACAAACACATTCCCCATCCACACGCAGTGCACAGTGAGACAGACATTAACTCAATCCCCATTTACACACTCATTGCACAGTGATCTAGACACAACCACCAACTCCATCCACACGCAGTGCACAGTGAGAGAGACACAAACAAAACCCCCATACTCACAGATTGCACAGAAAGTCAGGGGCAGACACAATCCCCATCCACAAGCTGTGCACATTGAGAGAGGCAAAAACACAGTCACCATTCACACACAGTGCACAGCGAGACAGACAGAGAAGCAATCCACATACACAAATAGTGCACAGTGAGACAGACGTAAACAGAATCCACATGCACAGACCAGTGCACAGTGAGAGAGGAACAAACACAATCACCATCACAACACCATGCACAGTGAGACAGATATAAATAAAATCCCCTTCCAAACACAGTGCACAGTGAGACAGCCACAAACACAACCCGCATCCACACATAATGCGCAGTGAGATAGACACAAACACGTTCCACATCCAAACACAGTGCACTGTGAGACAGGCACAAACATGTTCCCCATCCAGGAACACTGCACAGTGAGACAGACACAAACACATTTCCCATTCAAACCACCAAACAGTGAGCCACAGACAAACACATTTCCCATTCAAACAGAATGCACAGTGAGACAGACAAAGGAAAAAAAAACATTCCCATACAGTGCACAGTGAGACAGCAACAAACAAACCCCATCCACATACAGTGCACAGTGAGACAGGCTTAAACACAATCCCCAACAACACTCAGCGCACAGCGAGACAGACGCCAACACAATCCCCATCCACACAGTGCACAGTGAGACAGACACAAACACAATCCCCATCCAACCAAAGTGCACAGTGAGACAGACATAAACACAATCACCATCCATACAAAGTGCACAGTGAGAAAGACAGAAACACAATACCCATCCGGATGCAGTGCACAGTGAGACAGATGCAAACACATTACCCATCATGATACCACCTCCAGTGATGCAGGCAGAAATACAATACCCATCAACACAGAGTGCACAGTGAGAAAGACACAAACACAATCCCTGTCCACATACAGTGCACAGTGAGACAGAGACAAACACAATCTCCATCCACAAAGTGCACAGTGAGACAGACCAAACATAACCCCATCCACGTGCAGTGCACAGTGAGAAAGACAAAAACACATTCCCCATCCACACACAGTGCATAGTGAGACAGACACAAATCTAATCCCCATCCACACACAGTGCAGAGTGAGACAGGCACAAACACATAGCCCTTCCACACAGAGTGCACAGTGAGACTGACACAAACACAATCCCCATCCACAAAGTGCACAGTCAGACAGACACAAACACAACCCCATTCTCATACAGTGCACAGTGAGACAGGCACAAACGCATTCCCCATCCACACACAGTGCACAGTGAGAGAGACACAAACATATTCCCCATCCACACACAGTGCAGAGTGAGACAGGCACACATATCACTTCCACACAAAATGCACACTGAGATAAACACAAGCACACCCCCCATCTACAGACAGTGAAGAGTGAGGCAGGCACAAACACATTCCCCATCCACAAACAGTGTATAGTGAGACAGATATAAACTGAATTCCCATCCAAACACAGTGCTCAATGTGACATAGACAAGCACATTCCCCATCCACCCAAGGTGTACAGTAAGACAGGCAGAAACAAATTCTCTATCCACATACAATGCATAGTGAGACTGCAACAAAAAGCTTCCCATCAACACACACTGCACAGTGAGACACACACAAACACAATTCCTATCCAAATGCAGTGCACAGTGAGACAAAGAAAGGAACAACCCACATCCACATACTGTGCACAGTGAGACAGATACAAAAATGTTACACAGTCACAGATATTGCAAATTGAGACCGAAACAAACACGTTTCCCATCCACACACAGTGTACATTCAGACTGGCACAAACACATACATCATCCACATACAGTGCACAGTGAGACAGGCACAAACACAATCCCCATTCTCACGCAGTGCACAGTGAGGCAGCCACAGAAGCAATCCACGTACACACAAAGTGCACAGTGGGACAGACAAAAACAGAATCTGCATCCACAGACCAGTGCCCAGTGAGACAGGAACAAACAGAATCACCATCACAACACCATGCAGAGTGAGGCAGACATAAATAACATCCCCTTCCAAACACAGTGCACAATGAGACAGCCACAAACACAATCCTCATCCACACACTGCACAGTGAGACACACACAAACACAATCCCCATCCCACACATTGCGCAGTGAGACAGACACAAACACAATCCTCATCCACACACACTGCACAGTGAGACACACACAAACACAATTCCTCTCCAAACAAATGCACAGTGAGACAGAGAGTGGAAAAAACCCCATTCCCATAAGGTGCACATGAGACAGGCACAAGCACATTCCCCTTCCACACACAGTGCCCAAAGAGAAAGGTATCAAAAGCATTACCCAGCCATGCCACTGCAATGCGAGCCAGATACAAACACATTTCCCATTCCACACATGCTGCACAATGTGACAGAAAAGAACACATTTGTGATTCATACACAGTGCACCATAAGAAATAGAAACAGAATTCCCATCCACACACAGCGCACATTGAGACAGGTACAGAAATATTCAACATCCACACAGAATGCACAGTGAGAACGGCATAGACACTATTCCCATTCACGCACATTACACAGTTAGACAGGCACAAACACAATCCCTGACCACGCACAAGTGCATAGTAAGACAGTCACAAACACAATCACCATACAGACTGCAGAATGAGTCAGGCACAAGCACAAACACCATCCAGAGATAAGTGCACAGTGAGACAGACACAATCACACTCACCATCCACACACTGTGCACCATGAGACAGACATAAACAAAATCCCCATCCCTACATAGTGTACAATGAGAGCGCCACAAAGACAATTCCCATCCACAGACAGTGCACAATGAGACAGATGCAAACACAATCCCCATCCACACAGTGCACAGTGAGACAGACACAAACAGAATCTGCATGCACAAACCAGTGCACAGTGAGACAGGAACAAACACAATTACCATCACAACACTATGCACAATGAGGCAGACATAAATACAATCCCCTCCAAACACAGTGCACAATGAGACAGCCACAAACACAAACCACATTCACACACAATGCGCAGTGAGACAGACACAAACACAATCCTCATCCACACACTGCACAGTGAGACAGACACAAACACAATCCCCATCCACACACACTGTGCAATGAGACAGACACAAACACAATCCTCATCCAAACACACTGCATAGTGAAGATGAAACAAACACATTGCCCATTCACACACACTGCACAGTGAGACACACACAAACACAACTCCTATCCAAACAAATGCACAGTGAGACAGACAGTGGAAAAACCTCCATTCCCATACAGTGCACCGTGAGACAGACACAAGCACAAACATCATCCAGAGATAATGCACAGTGAGACAGACACAAACACACTCACCATCCACACACTCTGCACTGTGAGACAGACACAAACAAAATCCCCATCTACACAAAGTGCACAATGTGACCGCCACAAAGACAATTCCCATCCACAGACAGTGCACAATGAGACAGATATAAACACAATTCCCAACCACACAGTGCACAGTGAGACAGATACAAACACAATCCACATCGACACACAGTGCACAGTGAGACAGCAAAACCATCATCCCCTTCCATAAAAGTTGTACAGTGAGACAGACACAAATACAATCCACATCCAGACACAGTGCAGACTGAGACAGACACAAAAACAATCCCCATCCACACACAGTGCACAGGGAGACAGATGCAAACACAATCCCCATCCACACAGTGCACAGTGAGACAGATACAAACAAAATCCCCATCGACAGACAGAGCACAGTGAGGCAGGCAAAAACACTTTCCCCATCTGCGCACAGTGCGCAGTGAGACAGACATTAACTCAATCCCCATTTACACACTTAGTGCACAGTGATACAGAAACAACGACCAACTCCATCCACACGCAGTGCACAGACAGAGAGACACAAACAAAACCCCAATACTCACGGATTGCATAGAAAGTCAGGAGCAGACACAATCCCCATCCACAAGCTGTGCACATTGAGAGAGGCAAAAACACAATCACCATCCACACACAGTGCACAGCGAGACAGACAGAGAACAATCCACATACACACATAGTGCACAGTGAGACAGATGTAAACAGAATCCGCGTGCACAGACAAGTGCACAGTGAGACAGGAACAAACACAATCACCATCACAACACCATGCACAGTGAGACAGATATAAATAAAATCCCCTTCCAAACACAGTGCACAGTGAGACAGCCACAAACACAACCCCCATCCACACATAATGCGCAGTGAGATAGATATAAACACATTCCACATCCACACACATTGCACTGTGAGACAGGCACAAACATGTTCCCCATCCAGACACACTGCGCAGTGAGACAGGCACAAACACATTTCTCATTCAAACCACTGAACAGTGAGTCACACACAAACACAATTCCTATCCAAACAGAATGCACAGTGAGACAATCAAAGCAAAAAAACCCGTCCCCATACTGTGCACAGTGAGACAGAAACAAACAAAACCCCATCCACATACAGTGCACAGTGAGATAAGCACAAACACAAACCTATCAGCACACAGTGCACAGTGAGACTGGCTTAAACACAATTCCCTACCACACTTAGCACACAGTGGGACAGACACAAACACAATTCTCATCCACACAGTGCACAGTGAGACAGGCACAAACACAATCCCCATTTACCCAAAGTGCACAGTGAGGCAGACAAAAGCACAATCACCATCCACACAAAGTGCACAGTGAGAAAGACAGAAATACAATCCACATCTGGACGCAGTGCACAGTGAGACAGACACAAACACATTAACCATCAACACACCACCCCCAGCGATGCAGGCAGAAATATAATTCACATCCACACAGATTGCAGAGTGAGAAAGACACAAACATAATACATGTCTATGCAGAGTGCACAGTGAGACTGACACAAACACAAAGCCATCCACAAAGTGCAGTCAGACAGACACAAACACAAGCCTATTCTCATACAGTGCACAGTGAGAGAGGCACAAACACATTCCCCATCCACACACAGTGCACAGTGAGACAGACACAAACAAATTCCCCATCCACACAGAGCACAGTGAGACAGGCACAAACATATTCCCCATCCACACGCAGTGCACAGTGAGACAGGCACACATATCCCTTCCACACAAAATGCACACTGAGACAGACATAAGCACAATGCCCATCTACAGACAGTGAAGAGTGAGGCAGGCACAAACACATTCCCCATCCACACACAATGTATAGTGAGACAGATATAAACACTATTCCCATCCAAACACAGTGCTCAATGTGTAGACAAACACATTCCTCATCCACTCAAGGTGTACAGTAAGACAGGCAGAAACAAATTCTCCATCCACACACAGTGCATAGTGAGACTAGAACAAAAAGTTTCCCATCAACACAGACTGCACAGTGAGATACACACAAACACAATTCCTATCCAAATGCAGTGCACAGTGAAACAAACAATGGAACAACCCCCTTCCACATACTGTGCACAGTGAGACAGGCACAAAAACATTACACAGTCCCAGATATTGCAAACTGAGACCGAAACAAACACGTTTCCCATCCACACACAGTGTACATTCAGACTGGCACAAACACATACATCATCCACATACAGTGTACAGTGAGACAGGCACAAACACAATTCCCATTCTCACGCAGTGCACAGTGAGGCAGCCACAGAAGCATTCCACATACACACAAAGTGCACAGTGGGACAGACAAAAACAGAATCAATGTGACAGAAATAAACACATTTGCGATTCATACACAGTGCACCGTAAGAATCACAAACAGAATTCCCATCCACACACAGCGCACATTGAGACTGGTACAAACATTTTCCCCATCCACACAGAGTGCACAGTGAGAAAGGCATATACACTATTCCCTTTCACACACATTACACAGTTAGACAGGCACAAACAAAATCCCGGTCCATGCACAGTGCATATTAAGACAGTCACAACACAATCACCATACAAACAGACTGCAGAATGAGTCAGGCACAAGCACAAACACGATCCAGATATAATGCACAGTAAGACAGACCCAAACAAACTCACCATCCACAAACTGTGCGCCATGAGACAGACACAAACTAAATACCCATCCACACAGAGTGTACAATGAGACCGCCACAAAGACAATTCCCATCCACAGAGAGTGCACAATGAGACTGATGCAAACACAATCTCCATCCACACAGTGCACAGTGAGACAGTCACAAACACAATCCACATCGACACACAGTGAGACAGCAAAAACATCATCACCATCCATACAAAGTGCACAGTGAGACAGGTACAAACACAAACTGCATCCACACACAGTGCAGACTAAGACAGACACAAAAACATTCATCATCCACAAGCAGTGCACAGGGAGACAGATGCAAACAGAATCCCCATCCACACAGTGCACAGTGAGACAGATAAAAACACAATCCCCATTGACACACAGTGCAGAGTAAGACAGCAAAAACACAATCCCCATCCACACACAGTACAGAGAGGGATATTCACAAACGCCATCCCCATCCACACACAGTGCACAGTAAGACAGATACAAAAACAATCCACATCGACGCACAGTGCACAGTGAGACAGCAAAAACATCATCCCCTTTCCATACAAAGTGCACAGTGAGACAGAAACTAACTCCAACTCCATCCACACGCAATGCATAGTGAGAGAGACACAAACATCCCCCATACTCACAGATTGCAAAGAAAGTCAGGGGTGGGCACAATAACCATTCACAAGCTGTGCACATTGAAAGAGGCACAAACACAATCACCATCAACACACAGTGCACAGCGAGACAGACAGAGAAGCCGTCCACATACACACATAGTGCACAGTGAGACAGACACAAACAGAATCTGCATGCACAGAACAGTGCACAGTGAGACAGGAACAAACACAATCACCATCACAACACCATGCACAGTGAGACAGATATAAATAAAATCCACTTCCAAACACAGTGCACAGTGAGACAGCCACAAACACAAACCCCATCCACACATAATCCGCAGTGAGATAGACACAAACACAATCCGCATCCACACAAAGTGCACAGTGAGACAGGCACAAACAAAATTCGCATCCACACACCATGCACAGTGAGGCAGACACAAATACAACCCCATCCACATAGAGTGCACAGTGAGAAAGGCACAAACACATTCCCCATCCACACACAGTGCATAGTGAGACAGACACAAACAAATTCCACATCCACACACAGTGCACAGTGATACAGGCACAAACATATTCCCCATCAGCACACAGTGCAGAGTGAGAGAGGCACAAACACATATCCCTTCCACAAAAAATGCATACTGAGACAGACATAAACACAACCCCCTTACACACACAGTGCACTGTGAAACAGACACAAGCACAATCCCCAGCCACAGAGTGCACAGTCAGACAGACACAAACACAGCCCCATTCTCATACAGTGCACAGTGAGACAGGCACAAACACATTTTCCATCCACACACACAGTGCACAGTGAGACAGACACAAACAAATTCACCATCCACACAGCGCACAGTGAGACAGACACAAACATAATCCCCATTCACACAAAGTGCACAGTGAGGCAGCCACAGAAGCAATCCACATACACACAAAGTGCACAGTGAGACAGACACAAACAGAAGTTGCATGCACAGACCAGTGAACAGCGAGACAGGAACAAACACAATCACCATCACAACACCATGCACAGTGAGGCAGACATAAATACAATCCCCTTCCAAACACAGTGCACAATGAGACAGCCACAAACAGAAACCCCATTCACACGCAGTGCGCAGTGAGACAGACACAAACACAATCGTCATCCACACACACTGCACAGTGAGACAGACACAAACACAATCCACATCCACACACAGTGCACAGTGAGACAGACACAAACACAATCCACATCCACACACAGTGCGCAGTGAGACAGACACAAACACAATCCTCATCCACACACACTGCACAGTGAGACACACACAAACAGAATTCCTATCCAAATGCAGTGCACAGTGAGACAAACAAAGGAACAACCCCCATCCACATACTGTGCACAGTGAGACAGGCACAAAAACATTACACAGACACAGATATTGCAAATTGAGACAGAAACAAACATATTTCCAATCCACACACAGCGTACATTCAGACTGGCACAAAAACATACAGTATCCACACACAGTGCACAGTGAGACAGGCACAAACACAATCTCTACTCACACACAGTGCAGTGAGGCACCCACAGAAGCAATCCACATACACACAAAGTGCACAGTGAGACAGAAACCAGCAGAATCTGCATGCACAGACCAGTGCACACTGAGGCAGACATAAATACAATCCTCTTCCAAACACAGTGCACAATGAGACAGCCACAAACACAAACCCCATTTGCACACAGTGCACAATGAGACAGACACAAACACAATCCTCATCCACACACACTGCACAGTGAGACAGACACAAACACAATCCCCATACACACAGAGTGCACAGTGAGAAAGGCATAGACACTATTCCCATTCACGCA
The DNA here is from genome assembly GCF_017639515.1 of Carcharodon carcharias. Lineage (NCBI taxonomy): Eukaryota > Metazoa > Chordata > Chondrichthyes > Lamniformes > Lamnidae > Carcharodon > Carcharodon carcharias. The sequence continues at coordinate 76,769,245 of NC_054485.1, forward strand.
CATTACACAGTGAGACAGGCACAAACACAATCCCCATCTAGGCACAGTGCACAGTAAGACAGTTACAAACACAATAGCCATACAAACAGACTGCAGAGTGATACAGACACAAGCACAAACACCATCAGGAGATAATGCACAGCGAGACAGGCAGAAACACACTCACTATCCAGACATTGTGCATCGTGAGACAGATACAAACAAAATCCCCATCCACACACCGTGCACAATGAGACAGCCACAAACACAACCCACATTCGCACACAGTGCGCAGTGAGACAGACACAAACACGATCTTCATTCACACACACTGCACAGTGAGACAGACACAAACACAATCCCCATAAACACAGAGTGCACAGTGAAAAGGCATAGACACTATTCCCATTCATGCACATTACACGGTGAGACAGGCACAAACAGAATCCCCATCTGGACACAGTGCATAGTAAGACAGTTATAAACACAATAACCATACAAACAGACTGCAGAGTGATACAGACACAAGCACAAACACCATCAGGAGATAATGCACAGCGCAACAGGCACAAACACACTCACTATCCACACATTGTGCACCGTGAGACAAACACAAACAAAATCCCCATCCACACACCATGCACAATGAGACAGCCACAAACACAACCCCCATTTGCACACAGTGCGCAGTGAGACAGACACAAACACGATCCTCATCCATACACACTGCACAGTGAGACAGACACAAACACAATCCCCATCCACACAGAATGCAGAGTGAGAAAGACATAGACACTATTCCCATTCACGCCCTTACACAGTGAGACAGGCACAAACAAATCCCCATCCGGGCACAGTGCACAGTAAAACAGACACAAACACAATAAAAAAACAAACAGACTGCAGAGTAAGACAGACACAAGCACAAACATCATCCAGAGATAATGCGCAGTGAGACAGACACAAACACAATCCCCATCCACACACAGTGCACAGTGAGACACACACAAACACAATTCTCATCCAAACACACACCACAGTGAGAGAGACACAAACACAATACCCATCCACACACATTGCACAGGGAGGCAGCCAGAAACATTTTCCACACCCACACACAGTGCACTGTGAGACAGACAGAGAAGCAATCCACATACATACAAAGTGCACAATGAGACAGACACAAACAGAATCCGCATGCACTGAAGAGTGCACAGTGAGACAGGAACAAAGACAATCACCATCACAACACCATGCACAGTGAGACACATATAAAGAAAATCCCCTTCCAAACACAGTGCACAGTGAGACAGCCACAAACACAACCCCCATCCACACATAATGCGCAGTGAGATAGACACAAACACATTCCACATCCACATACACTGCACTGTGTGACAGGCACAAACACGTTGCCCATCCAGCCACACAGCGCAGTGAGACAGACACAAACACATTTCCCATTCACACCACTGAACAGTGAGACACACACAAAAACAACTCCCTTCCAAACAAAATGCACAGTGAGACAGACAGAGGAAAAAAACCCATCCTTATACAGTGTAGAGTGAGACAGACAAAAACACAACCCCATCCACACATAATGCGCAGTGAGATAGACACAAACACATTCCACATCCACACACAGAGCACAGTGAGACAGACACAAACAAATTACCCATCCACACACAGTGCAGAGTGAGACAGGCAGAAACACATATCCCTTCCACACAAAATGCACACTGAGACAGACATAAACACAAACCCCATCTACAGACAGTGCACAGTGAGGCAGGCACAAACACATTCCCCATCCACCCACACTGTCTGGTGCGACAGATATAAACACATTTCCCATCCAAACACAGTGCTCAATGTGACATAGACAAACGCATTCCCTATCCGCACACAGTGCACAGTAAGACAGGCAGAAGTAAAATTCTCCATCCACACACAGTGCATAGTGAGACTGGTACAAAAAGATTTCCCATCAACACACACTGCACAGTGAGACACACACAAACAGAATTCCTATCCAAATGCAGTGCACAGTGAGACAAACAAAGGAACAAACCCCTTCCACATACTGTGCACAGTGAGACAGGCACAAAAACATTACACAGACACAGATATTGCAAATTGAGACAGAAACAACCATATTTCCCATCCACACACACTGTACATTCAGACTGGCACAAACACATACAGCATCCACACACAGTGCACAATGAGACAGACACAAACACAATCCCCATTCATACACAGAGCACAGTGAGGCAGCCACAGAAGCAATCCACATACACACAAAGTGCAAAGTGAGACAGACACAAACAGAATCTGCATGCACAGACCAGTGCACAGTGAGACAGGAACAAACACAATCACCATCACAACACCATGCACAGTGAGGCAGACATAAATACAATCCCCTTCCAAACACAGTGCACAATGAGACAGCCACAAACACAACCCCCATTCGCACACAGTGCACAATGAGACAGCCGTAAATACAATGCCCTTCCAAACACAGTGCACAATGAGATGGCCAGAAACATAACCCCTATTCGCACACAGTGTGCAGTGAGACAGACACAAACACGATCCACATCCTTACACACTGCACAGTGAGACAGACACAAACACAATCCCCATCCACACACAGTCCACAGTGAGACAGACACAAACACGATCCTCATCCAAACACACACCACAGTGAGACAGACACAAACAAAATCCACATCCACACATAGTGTGCATTGAGGCAGCTACAAACACATTCCACATCCACACACACTGCACTGTGAGACTGGCACAAACACGTTCCCCATCCAGACACACTGCGCAGTGAGATAGACACAAACACATTTCCCATTCACACACACTGCACAGTGAGACACACATAAACACAATTCCTATCCAAACAAATGCACAATCTGACAGACAGTGGAAAAACCCCCATACCCATAAAGTGCACAGTGTCACAGGCACAAGCATATTGCCCTTCCACACACATTGCACAGTGAGACAGACACAAACAAATTCCCCATCCACACACATTGCACAGTGAGGCAGGCACAAGCACAATCCCATTCCATGCACAGTGCACAGTAAGACAGACACAAACACAATAAACATTTAAAGAGAATGCAGAGTGAGACAGACACAAGCACAAACACCATCCAGAGATAATGCACAGTGAGACAGACATAAACACACTCAAGATCCACACGTTGTGCACCGTGAGCCAGACACAAACAAAATCCCCATCCACACACAGTGCACAAAGAGACAGCCACAAACACAACCCCCATTTGCACACAGTGCGCAGTGAGACAGACACAAACATGATCCTCATCCATACACGCTGCACAGTGAGACAGACACAAACACAATATCCATGGACACACAGTGCACAGTGAGACACACACAAACACAATCCTCATTCAAACACACACCACAGTGAGACAGAACAAACATAATGCCTATCCACACGCAGTGCGCAGTGAGGCAGCCAGAAACATGTTCCTCATCCACACACAGTGCACTGTGAGACAGGCATGAACACGTTCCCCATCCAGACACACTGCGCAGTGAGATAGACACAAACACATTTCCCATTCACACACACTGCACAGTGAGACACACACAAACACAATTCCTATCCAAACAAATGCACAGTGTGACAGACAGTGGAAAAACCCCCATTTCCATAAAGAGCACAGTGAGACAGGCACAAGCACATTCCACTTCCAAACACAGAGCACAGTGAGACAGACACAAACAAATTCCCCATCCGCACACAGTGCACAGTGAGACAGGCACAAACACATACCCCTTCCACACAAAATGTAAACGGAGACAGACATAAACACAACCACCATCGACAGACAGTGAAGAGTGAGGCAGGTACAGACACATTCCGCATCAACACACAGTGCATAGTGAGACTGGAACAAAAAAATTCCCATCAACACACACTGCACAGTGAGACACGCACAAATTTAATTCCTATCCAAATGCAGTGCACAGTGAGACAAACAAAGGAACAACCCACATCCACGTACTGTGCACAATGAGAGAGGTACAAAAACATTACACAGTCACAGATATTGCAAATTGAGACAGAAACAAACATGTTTCCAACCCACAGTGTACATTCAGACTGGCACAAACACATACAGCATCCACACACAGTGCTCAGTGAGACAGGCACAAACACAATCCCCATTCACACACAGTGCACAGTGAGGCAGCCACAGAAGCAATCCACATACACAAAAAGTACAGAGCGAGACAGACACAAACAAAATCTGCATGCACAGACCAATGCACAATGAGACAGGAATAAACACAATCACCATCACAACACCTTGCACAGTGAGACAGACATAAATACAATTCTCTTCCAAACACAGTGCACAATGAGACAGCCACAAACACAAGCCCCCTTTGCACACAGTTCACAATGAGACAGACACAAACACAATCCTCATCCACACACAGTGCACAGTGAGACAGACACAAACACAATCCACATCCACAAAGAATGCACAGTGAGACAGGCACAAACACGTTCCCCATCAAGACACACTGCGCAGTGAGACAGGCACAAACACTTTCCCCATCCACACACAGTGCACAGTGACACAGTCATAAACAAATTCCCCATCCACACACAGTGCATAGTGAGACAGGCACAAACAAATTCCGCATCCACACAGAGTGCACAGTGACACGGGCACAAACACAATCCACATCCACACACAGTGCACAGTGAGACAGACACAAACACAACCCCCATCTACAGATGGTGCACAGAGAGGCAGGAACAAACACATTCCACATCCACACACAGTGCAGAGTGAGACAGGCATGAACACATATCTCTTCCACACAAAAAGCATACTGAGACAGACATTAACACAACCCCAATCTACAGACAGTGAAGAGTGAGGCAGGCATAATCACATTCCCGATCCACACACAGTGTACAGTAAGACAGGCAGAAACAAATGCTCCATCCACACAGTGCATAGTGAGACTGGAACAAAAAATTTCCCATCAACACACACTGCACAGTGAGACACACACAAACACAATTCCTATCCAAATGCAGTGCACAGTGAGACAAAGAAACAATCCCCATCCACATACTGTGCACAGTGAGACAGGCACAAAAACTTTACACAGTCACAGATATTGCAAATTGAGACGGAAACAAACATATTTCCAATCCACACACAGTGTACATTCAGACTGGCACAACACATACAGCATCAACACACAGTGCACAGTGAGACAGACACAAACACAATCCACATTCACACACAGTGCACAGTGAGGCAGCCACAGAAGCAATCCACATACACACAAAGTGCACAGTGAGACAGAAACAAACACAGTCACCTTCACAACACCATGCACAGTGAGGCAGACATAAATACAATCCTCTTCCAAACATAGTGCACAATGAGACAGCCACAAACACAAACCCCATTTGAACACAGTGCACAATGAGACAGACACACACACAATCCTCATCCACACACACTGCACAGTGAGACAGACACAAACACAATCCCCATCCACACATAGTGCGCAGTGAGACAGACACAAACACGATCCTCATCCACACACACTGTACGGTGAGACAGACACAAACATAATTCCTATCCAAACAAATGCACAGTGAGACAGACAGTGGAAAAACCCCCATCCCCATACAGCGCACAGTGAAACAGGCACAAACACTTTCCCCATCCACACACACTGCATAGTGAGAAAGGCACAAACAAATTCCCCATCCTCACAAAGTGCGCAGTGAGACAGGCACTAACACGTATCCCTTCCACACAAAATGCACACTGAGACAGACATAAACACAACCCCCATCTACAGACGGTGCACAGAGAGGCAGGAACAAACACATTCCCCATCCACACTCAATGTATAGTGAGACAGATATAAACACAATTCCCATCCAAACACAGTGCTCAATGTGAGATAGACAAACACATTCCCCATCCACGCACAGTGTACATTAAGACAGGCAGAAACAAATTCTCCATCCACACATACTGCATAGTGAGACTGCAACAAAAAAATTCCCATTAACACACACTGCACAGTGAGACGCACACAAACAGAATTCCTATCCAAATGCAGTGCACAGTGAGACAAAGGAACAACCCACATCCACATACTGTGCACCGTGAGACAGGCACAAAAACATTACATAGGCACAGACACAGCAAATTGAGACAGAAACAAACACATTTCCCATTCACACACAGTGTACATTCAGTCTGGCACAAACACATAAAGCATCCACACACAGTGCACGATGAGACAGAAACAAACAAAATCCCCATTCACACACAGTGCACAGTGAGGCAGCCACAGAAGCAGTCCACATACACACAAAGCGCACAGTGAGACAGACACAAACACAAACCCCATTCGCATACAGTGCGCAGTGAGACAGACATAAATACAATCCCCTTCCAAAGACAGTGCACAATGAGACAGCCACAGACACAACCCCCATTCGCACACAGTGCGCAGTGAGACAGACACAAACACAATCTGCATTCACACACACTGTACAGTGAGACAGACACAAACGAATTCCCCATCCACACACAGTGCACAGTGAGACACACACAAACACGATCCTCATCCAAATACACACCACAGTGAGACAAATACAACCACAATCCCCATCCACACACAGTGCGCAGTGAGGCAGCCACAAACAAATTCCACATCCACACACAGTGCACTGTGAGACAGGCACAAACACAATTCCTATCCAAACAAATGCACAGTGAGACAGACAGTGGAAAAAACCCCATTCCCATAAAGTGCACAGTGAGGCAGGCACAAGCACATTCCCCTTCCACACACAGTGCCCAGTGAGAAAGGCATCAAATGCATTAACCAGCCACCGACACTGCAAGGAGAGCCAGACACAAACACATTTCTCATCCACACACACTGCACAATGTGACAGACATAAACAGAGTTGCGATTTATACACAGTGCACTGTAAGAAACACAAACAGAACTCCCATCCACACACAGTGTACATTGAGACAGGCATGGACATATTCCCCATCCACATAGAGTGCACAGTGAGAAAGGCATAAACACAAACCCCTTCCACACACAGTGCACAGTGAGACAGGAACAAACAAATTCAGCATCCACACACAGTGCACAGTGAGACAGACATAAACACAATCCCCATCCACACATAGTGCACAGTGAGACAGATACTAACACAATCCCAATCGACAAACAGTGCACAGAGAGACAGCAAAAACACAATCCCCATCCACACAAAGTGCATAGTGAGACAGGCACAAACACAATCCCCATCCACACACAGTGCAGACTGAGACAGACACAAAAATAATTCCCATCCACACACAGTACACAGTGTGACAGAAATAAACACAATCCAGAATCACACACAGTATACAGTGGGATATACACAAACACAATCCCCATCCAGACGCAGTGCATAGTGAGACAGACACAAACACATTAACCATCAACACACCATCCCCAGTGATGCTGACAGAAGCTCAATCCCCATTCACACACAGTGCACAGTGAAACAGACACAAGCAAAATCCCCATCCACACACAGTGCACAGTGAGAAAGGCACATACACATTCCACATCCATACACGGTGCAGAGTGAGACAGGCAGAAACAAATTCTCCATCCACACACAATGCATAGTGAGACTGGAACAAATCATTTCCCATAAACACACACTGCACATTAAGACACAAACAAACACAATTCCTATCCAAATGCAGTGCACAGTGAGACAAACAAAGGAACAGCCCGCATCCACATACTGTGCACAGTAAGACAGGCACAAAAACATTACACAGTCACAGATATTGCAAATTGAGATAGAAACAAACACATTTCCCATCCACACCCAGTGTGCATTCAGACTGGCACAAACACATACAGCATCCACACACAGTGCACATTGAGACAGAAGAAATCACAATCTCCATCCACACACAGTGCACAGTGAGACAGACACAAACACAATCCTCATTCTCACACAGTGAACAGTGAGGCAATCACAGAAGCAATCCACATGCACAGAAAGTGCACAGTGAGACAGAAAGAAACAAAATCTGCATGAACAGACCAGTGCACAATGAGACAGAAACAAACACAATCACCATCACACCATGCACAGTGAGGCAGACATAAATACAATCCTCTTCCAAACACAGTGCACAAGGAGACAGCCACAAACACAAACCCCATCTCACACAGTGCACAGTGAGGCCGACAGAAACACAATCCCCATCCACACACACTGCACAGTTAGATAGACACAAACAGATTTCCCATTCACACACACTGCACAGTGAGACACACACAAACACAATTCCTATCCAAACAAATGTACAGTCAGACAGACATTGGAAAAAACCCCATTCCCATAAAGTGCACAGTGAGACAGGCACAAACACATTCCCCTTCCTCACACAGTGCTCAATGTGATGCTGCCAGACCTGCAGGTAATTCTGTTTTTGTTATAAACACAATCCCGTTCAACAGACAGTGCTCAGTGAGACAGGCATAAACACAATCCCCATCCACATACAGAGCACAGTGAGACTGGCACCTTCACATTACCCGTCTGCATACACTGCACAGTGAGGCCGATGTAAACACAGTCCACATCCACATGCAATGCTCAGAGTGAGAGACAGAAACACAATCCCGATCCAAACACTGTGCACAGTGTGTCAGGCACAAACACAATCCCCATCCAGTCACAGCGCTCATTGAGACAGAGACAAACACAATCCACTTCCACACAGAGTGCGCATTGAGACAGACACAAACACAATCCTCACCCACACACAGTGGGCATTGAGCCAGGCACAAGCACAATTCCCATTCACACACTGTGCACAGTGAGACAGGCACTAACACAATCCCCATCCACACACAGTGCACAGTGAGACAAGACACAAATGCAAGCAGCGTCTACACACAGTGCACAGTGAGACAGACATAAACACAGTCCTCATCTGGGCACAGTGCACAGTAAGACATGCACAAACACAATCACCATACAAACACAGTGCAGAGTGAGACAGACACAAGCTCAACCACAATCTAGAGACAATGCACAGTGAGACAGACACAAACACAATCCCCATCCATACACAGTGCACAGTGAGACAGGCACTAACACAATCCTCATCCACACACAGTGCACAGTGAGACAGACACAAGCACAATTCCCATCTGGACGCAGTGCAGTGAGTCAGTTACAAATCCAATCCCCTTCCAGACACAGTGCACATTGAGACAGACACAAATACAATCCCCATCTGGACGCAGTGCAGTGAGACAATTACAAACCCAATCCTATTTCAGATATAGTGCACAGTGAGACAGACCAAAACCCAATCCCCATCCACATACAGTGCACAGTGAGACTGGCACAAACACATTACACATCCACCCATACTGCATAGTGAGGCAGATATACACACAATCCCGATCCACACGCAATGCTCAGTGTGAGAGACCCAAACACAAAGCCATTCCACACACAATGCACAGTAAGTTACACAAATGCAATCCACTTCCACAACGCTGCACAGTTAGACAGATATAAACACAAACCCCATCCACAAACACAGTGCTCAGTGTTACAGGCACAAACACAATCCCGTTCTGAACACAGTGCATAGGTAGAAAGGAATCGTCACTATCCCCATCCACGTACATTGCAGAGTGAGACAGACACAAACACAATACCCATCTGGGCACAGTGCACAGTAAGACATACACAAACGCAATCCCCATACAAACACAATGCAGACTGAGACCAACACAAGCACAACCATGATCCAGAGACAAAGCACAGTGAGACAGACAGAAACACAATCCCTTTCCACATATAGTGCACAATGAGAAAGAAACTAACACAGTCCCCATCCAGATGCAGTGCAGTGAGACAATTAGAAACCCAATCTCCCTCCGGAGACGGAAGAAACACCATCCACATCCACACACAGTGCACAGTGAGACAGACACAAAATCAATCTGCATCTACAAACAGTGCACAATGTGACAGGCACAAGCACAATCACGTTCCTCACAAACTCCACTGATTGACTGACATAAACACAATCCCAATCCACACACAGTGCACAGTGAGAAAGAGACTAGCACAATCACCATCCAGATGCAGTGCAGTGAGACAATTAGAAACCCAAGCCCCTTCCTGACACAGTGCACAGTGAGACTGACACAAACACAAACCTCTTCCACACACAGTGCACTCTGTGACAGACATAAACACATTCCCGTTCAACACACAGTGCATCGTAAGACAGGCATAAGCACCATCCCCATCCACATACAGAGCACAGTGAGACTGGCACAAACACATTACCCATCCGCATACACTGCACAGTGAGGCAGAAGTAAACACAATCCACATCCACATGTAATGCTCAATGTGAGATACAGAAAAACAATTCCCATCCACACACAGTGCACAGTGAGACAGGCACAAACACAATCCCCATCCACATACAGCACTCATTGAGACAGACACAAACACAATCCACTTCCACACACAGTGAGCATTGAGACAGACACAAGCACATCCCCATCCACACCCAGCACTCATTGAGACAGATACAAACACACTCACCATCCATACACAGTGCACAGTGAGACAGGCACTAACACAATCCTCATCCACACACAGTGCACAGTCAGATAGACGCAAACACAACTGGCATCCACACACAGTGTACAGTAGGACAGACACAAACAAAATCCCCTTCCACAAACACTCGTCTGTGTGACAGACATAAACACAATTCCCATCCACACACAGTGCACAGTGAGGCAGACACAAACACAATCCACATCCAGACGCAGTGCAATGAGAATATTATGAACCCAATCCGCTTCCGGACACAATGCACAGTGAGGCAGACACAAACCCAATACCCATCCACAAACTCTGCTCTGTGAGACAGACATAAACACAATCCCATTCACGCACAGTGCACAGTGAGAAAGAAACAAACACAATCCCCATCCACACACAGCACACATTGAGACAGACTCGAACACAATCCCCTTCCACACACAGTGTACTTTGAGACTGACACAATCACAATCCCCATCCACACACAGTGCACAGTGAGACAGACATAAACACAATCCCCATCCACACACAGTGCACAGCAAGACATACACAAACACAATCTGCATCTACACACAGTGCAGAGTATGACAGACACAAGCATAATCACCTTCCACACACACTGCACTGTGTGACAGACGTAAACACAATCCCCATCCACACACAGTGCACAGTGAGAAAGATCCTAGCACAATCACCATCCAGACCCGATGCACTGAGACAATTAGAAACCCATGCCCCTTCTGGACACAGTGCACAGTGAGACAGACCCAAGCACACACCTCTTCCACACACAATGCACTCTGTGACAGACATAAACACAATCCCATTGAACACACATTGCACAGTGAGACAGGCATAAACACAAACCCCATCCACATACAGAGCACAGTGAGACTGGCACAAACACATTACCCATCCACATACACTGCACAGTGAGGCAGATGTAAACACAATCCACATCCACATACAATGCTCAGTGTGAGAGACAGAAACACAATCCCCATCCACACACAGTGCACAGTGAGACAGGCACAAACACAATCCCCATCCACACACAGCAACCATTGAGACAGATACAAACACAATCCACTTCCACACACAGTGCACTGTGAGACATACATAAATACAATTCCCATCTGGACGCAGTGCAGTAAGTCAATTACAAACCCAATCCTCTTCCAGCCACAGCGCACAGTGAGACAGACAGAAACACAATTACATCACATACAGTGCACAGTGAGAAGGCACAAACACATTACCCATCTGCCCACACTGCACAGTGAAGCAGATGTAAACACAATCCCAATCCACACGCAATGCTCAGTGTGATAGAACCAAATACAATGCCATTCCACACACAATGCACAGTAAGTTACACAAATGCAACCCACTTCCGCAACGCTGCACAGTTAGACAGATATAAACTCAGTCCCATTCCACACACAGTGCGCATTGAGACAGGAACAAACGCAATCCCCATCCAAACACAGTGCACAGTGAGACAGACACAAACACAAACCCCATCCACACACAGTGCACATTGAGATTGACACAAACACAATCCCCATCCACACACAGTGCACATTGAGACAGGCACAAACACAATCCTCATCCACACAGAGTGCGCATTGAGACAGGTACAAACACAATCCCCATCCAAACACAGTGCACAGTGAGACAGACAAAAACACAATCCTCATGCACACACAGTGCACAGTGTTACAGGCACAAACACAATCCCATTCTGAACATAGTGCACAGGGAGAAAGGCAACGTCACTATCTCCATCCACGCACATTGCACAGCGAGACAGACACAAACATAATACCCATCTGGGCAGAGTGCACGGTAAGACATACACGAAAGCAATCTCCATAAAAACACAGTGCAGACACAAACACAATCCCCATCCACACACAGTGCATAGCACGACTGATACAAAAACAATCTGCATCTACACACAGTGCAGAGTGTGACAGGCACAAACATAATTGGCATCCACACACAGTGTACAGTAGGACAGACACAAACACAAAACCCATCCACAAACAGTCCTCTGTGTGACAGACATAAACACAATTCCCATGCACACACAGTGCTCATTGAGACAGACACGTACACAATCCACTACCACACAGTGAGCATTGAAACAGGCACAAACAGAATCCCCATCCACACACAGTGCGCATTGAGACAGGCACAAGCAGCATCAAACACACTCACCATCCAGACACAGTACACAGTGAGACAGGCACTAACACAATCCTCATCTGGGCACAGTCCACAGTAAGACATACACAAATACAATCAGCATACGAACACAGTGCAGAGTGAGACAGACACAAACATAATCCCCATCCATACACAGTGCACAGTGAGACAGGCACTAACACAATCCTCATCCACACACAATGCACAGTGAGACAGACAGAAACACAATCCCCATCCACACACACTCCACTGTGCGAAGGACATAAACACAAGTCCCAGCCACACACAGCGCACATTGAGACAGGCACTAACCACCATCCCTTCCACACACAGTGCACATTGAGACTGAAATAAACACAATCCGCAGCCGCACACAGTGCACGTTGAGACAGAAGAAATCACATTCCCCATCCACACACAGTGCACAGTGAGACAGCCACAAACACAATCCCCATCCACACACAGTGCACAGAGCGACAGACACAAAAACAATCTGCATCTACACACAGTGCAGAGTGTGACAGGCACAAACACAATTGGCATCCACACACAGTGTACATTAGGACAGACACAAACACAAGCCCCTTCCACAAACACTCCTCTGTGTGACAGACATAAACACAATTCCCATCCACACACAGTGCACAGTGAGGCAGACACAAACACAAACCCCATCCAGACGTAGTGCAATGAGAAAATTATGAACCCAATCCCCTTCCGGACACAGTGCACAGTGAGGCAGACTCAAACACAATCCCAATCCATACACAGTGGGCATTGGGATAGGCACAAGCAGCATCTCCATCCACACACAGCACAGTGAGACAGACACAAACACAATACCCATCTGAAAGCTGTGCACGGTGAGACAGGCGCAAACAAAATCCCCATCCACACACAATGCACAGTGAGATGGACACAATTGCAATCAGCATCTACACACAGTGCACAGTGAGACAGACACAAACACAGTCCTCATCTGGGCACAATGCACAGTCAGACATACACAAACATAATCCCCATACAAACACAGTGTAGAGTGAGACAGACACAAGTACAGCACAATCCAGGCACAGTGTACAGTAAGACAGACATAAACACAATCCCCATCCATACACAGTGCACAGTGAGACAGGAACTGACACAATCATCATCCACATCCAGTGCACAGAGAGACAGACACAAACACAATCAGCATCCACACACAGCGCATATTGAGACAAACGCAAACACAATCCCCATTCACACACAGTGCACATTGAGACACAACAAACACAATCCACTTCCACACAGTGCTCTTGGAGACAGACACAAACACAACACCCATCCACATTTAGTGCACAGTCAAACAGGAACAAACATATTCTGCATCCACTCACAGTGCATAGTGAGACAGATATAATCACAATTCCAATGTACATAGAGTGCAAAGTGAGACAGAAACAAACTCAATCACCAACTGAACGCAGTGCAGTGAGACAATTAGAAACCCAATCCCCTTCCAGACACAGTGCACAATGGGACAGATACAAGCACACCTACCATCCAGACAAAATAAACAGTGAGACAAGACACAAACACAATCCCCATCCACACACAGTGCACATTGAGGCAGGCACAAACACAAACCCCATCCACACACAGTGCAGAGTGAGACAGACACAAGCACAATCCCCATCCACAAACACTCCACTGGTTGACAGACATAAACACAATCCCCATCCGCACACACTGCACAGTGAGAAAGAGATTGGCACAATCCCTATGCAGATGCATTGCAGTGAGACATTTAGAAACCCAATCCCCTTCCAGACACAGTGCACAGTGGGACAGACACAAGCACGCCCACCATCCGGAGACAATGAACAATGAGACAAGACACAAACACAATCCCCATCCACACACAGTGCACAGTGAGACAGACCCAAACACAATCTGCATCTAAACACAGTGCAGAGTGAGACAGACACAAGCACAATCCCCATCCACACACACTCCACTAGTTGACAGACATAAACACAATCCCCATCCACACAGACTGCACAGTGAGGAAGAGACTAGCACAATCCCTACCCAGTTGCAGTGCAGTGAGACATTTTGAAACCCAATCCACTTACTGACACAGTGCACTCTGAGATAGACCCAAACACAAACCCCTTCCACACAGAGTGCACTGTGTGACAGATATAAACACAATCCCGTTCAACACACAGTGCACAGTGAGACACGCATAAACGCAATTTCCATCCACATACAGAGCACAGTGAGACTGGCACAAACACATTACCCATCCGCATACACTGCACAGTGAGGCAGAAATAAATACAATCCACATCCACATGCAGCTTCAGTGTGAGAGACAGAAACACAATCCCCATCCATACACAGAGTGCACAGCGAGACAGACACAAACACAAGCTGCATCTACACACAGTGCAGAGTGTGACAGACACAAGAGCAATCACCTTACACCTACACTACACTGTGTAAACACTTAAACACAATCCCCATCCACATACAGAGAACAGTAGGCTGGCACAAAAACATTACCCATCCGCACACACTGCACAGTGAGGCAGAAGTAAACACAATCCACATCCACACGCAATGCTCAATGTGAGAGACAGAAACACAATTCCCATCCACACCCAGCGCTCATTGAGACAGACACAAACAAAATCCACTTCCACACACAGTGCACATTGAGAGAGGCACAAACACAATCCCCTTCCACAGACAGTGCACGGTGAGACAGACACAAACTCAATCCCCATCTGAACGCAGTGCAGTGAGACAATTAGAAAACCAGTTCCCCTCCAGACACAATGCACATTGAGACAGAACAAACACAACCCCCATCCACATTTAGTGCACAAACAGGCACAAACATATTCTGCATCCACTCACAATGCATATTGAGACAGATATAATCACAATTCCAATCTACATACAGTGCACAGTGAGACAAGACACAAATACAATCCCCATCCACACACAGTGCACAGTGAGACAGACACAAATACAATCAGCACCTACACACATTGCACAATGAGACAGGCACAAAAACAATCCCCATCCACACACAATGCACACTGAGAGAGACACAAACACTATCAGCATCTACACACACAGTGAGACAGACACAAGAACAAACAACATCCACCCACACTACACTGTGTGACAGACATAAACAAAATCCGCAACCACATAAAGTGCACAGTGAGAAAGAGACTAATGCA
Source organism: Carcharodon carcharias (assembly GCF_017639515.1). Taxonomy (NCBI): domain Eukaryota; kingdom Metazoa; phylum Chordata; class Chondrichthyes; order Lamniformes; family Lamnidae; genus Carcharodon; species Carcharodon carcharias. Next base: position 76,785,400 of record NC_054485.1, read on the forward strand.
ATCCCCATCTAGATGCCGTGCAATGAGAAAATTAGAAACCCAATCCCCTTCCGCACACAGCCCCAAACTCAAACCCCTTCCACACACACTGTACGTCAGACATAAACACAATCCCCAGCCACACACATTGCACAGTGAGACAGGCATAAGCACAAACCCCTTCCACACACAGTGCACAGTGAGACAGGAACAAACAAATTCCCCATCCACACACAGTGCACAGTGAGACAGACATAAACACAAACCCCTTCCACACACAGTGCACAGTGAGACAGGAACAAACAAATTCCCCATCCACACACAGTGCACAGTGAGACAGACATAAACACAAACCCCTTCCACACACAGTGCACAGTGAGACAGGAACAAACAAATTCAGCATCCACACACAGTGCACAGTGAGACAGACATAAACACAAACCCCTTCCACACACAGTGCACAGTGAGACAGACATAAACACAAACCCCTTCCACACACAGTGCACAGTGAGACAGACATAAACACAAACCCCTTCCACACACAGTGCACAGTGAGACAGACATAAACACAAACCCCTTCCACACACAGTGCACAGTGAGACAGACATAAACACAAACCCCTTCCACACACAGTGCACAGTGAGACAGACATAAACACAAACCCCTTCCACACACAGTGCACAGTGAGACAGGCATAAACACAAACCCCTTCCACACACAGTGCACAGTGAGACAGACATAAACACAAACCCCTTCCACACACAGTGCACAGTGAGACAGACATAAACACAAACCCCTTCCACACACAGTGCACAGTGAGACAGACATAAACACAAACCCCTTCCACACACAGTGCACAGTGAGACAGACATAAACACAAACCCCTTCCACACACAGTGCACAGTGAGACAGACATAAACACAAACCCCTTCCACACACAGTGCACAGTGAGACAGACATAAACACAAACCCCTTCCACACACAGTGCACAGTGAGACAGACATAAACACAAACCCCTTCCACACACAGTGCACAGTGAGACAGACATAAACACAAACCCCTTCCACACACAGTGCACAGTGAGACAGACATAAACACAAACCCCTTCCACACACAGTGCACAGTGAGACAGACATAAACACAAACCCCTTCCACACACAGTGCACAGTGAGACAGACATAAACACAAACCCCTTCCACACACAGTGCACAGTGAGACAGACATAAACACAAACCCCTTCCACACACAGTGCACAGTGAGACAGACATAAACACAAACCCCTTCCACACACAGTGCACAGTGAGACAGACACAAACACAATCCCCAGCTGAATGCTGTGCACAGTGAGACAGGCACTAATACAATCCCTATCCACACACAGTGTACAGTGAGATAGACCCAAATGCAATCAGCTTCTACACACAGTGCACAGTGAGACAGACACAAAAATAGTCCTCATCTGGGCACAGTGCACGGTAAGCCATACACAAACACAATCCCCATACAAACACAGTGCAGAGTGAGACAGACAAAAACACAACCACCATCCAGAGACAAAGCACAGTTAGACAAACACTAACACACTCACAATCCAGACACAGTGCACAGTGAGACAGGCACTAACACAAACCTCATCCACACACAGTGCACAGTCAGACAGATACAAACACAATCGGCATCCACACACAGTGTACAGTAGGACAGACACATACACAATTCACATCCACACACAGTGCACAGTGAGACAGACACAAACACAATCCCCACCAGACTCAGTGCAATGACAAATATATGAAGCCAATCCCCTTCCAGACACAGTGCACAGTGAAACAGACCCGAACACGATCCCCGTCCACACATTGCACTGTGTGACAGATATAAACACAATTCCCATTCACACACAGTGCACAGTGAGACAGGAACAAACACAATCCCCATCCACACACAGCACACATTGAGACAGACACAAACACATTCCCCTTCCACACACATTGTACATTGAGACAGACATAAACCCAATTCCCATCCACACACAGTGCACAGTGAGGCAGACACAAATGCAATCCCCATCCAGTCACTGTGCAGTGAGACAATTATAAACCCAATTCCCTTCCAGGCACAGTGCACAGTGAGACAAACCTAAACACATTCCCCCGTTCACACACACAGCACTGTGTGACAGACATAAACACAATCCTCATCCACATACAGAGCACAGTGAGACTGGAACCTTCACATTACCCGTCCGCATACATTGCACAATGAGGCAGATGTAAACACAATCCGCATCCACATGCAATGCACAGCGTGAGAGACAGAAACACAATCCCCATCCAAACACAGAGAATATTGAGACAGGCATAAACACAATCCTCATCCACATACAGTGCTCATTGAGACAGACACAAACTCAATCCATTTCCACACACAAAATGCGCTGAGACAGGCACAAACACACAGTGCGCATTGAGACAGGCACGAGCACCATCCCCATCCACACACAGTGCACAGTGAGACAGACACAAACACGATCCCCATCTGAAGGCAATGCACAGTGAGACAGGAACTAACACAAGCCCCATCCACACACAGTGCACAGTGTGACAGACACAAATGAAATCAGCATCCACACACACTGCAAAGTGAGACAGACAAAAACAGAGTAATTATCTGGGCACAGTGCACAGTAAGACAAACACAAACACAATCCCCATACAAACACAGTGCAGAGTGAGACAGACACAAGCACAACCAATATCCAGAGACAATGCACAGTGAGACAGACACAAACACAATCCCCATCCACACACAGTGCACTGTGAGACAGGCACAAACACAATCTTCATCCACACGCAGTGCACAGAAAGACAGACACAAACACAATTGGCATCCACACACAGCGTACAGTACGCCAGACACAAAAACAATCCCCTTCCACACACACTCCAGTGTGTGACAGACCTATACACAATTCTCTTCCACACACAGTGCACAGCAAGACAGATACAAACACAATCTGCATCTAAACACAGTGCAGAGTGAGACAGACACAAGCACAATCCCCATTCACACACACTCCACTGGTTGACAGACATACACACAATCCCCATCCACACACACACAGCACAGTGAGAAAGAACCTAGCACAATACCTATCCAGATGCACTGCAATGAGACATTTAGAAACCCAATCCACTTACGGACACAGTGCACTGTGAGATAGACACAAACACAATCTGCATCTACACATAGTCCAGAGTGTGACAGACACAAGGAAAATCACCTTACACCCACACTACACTGTGTGAATACATAAACACAATCCCCATCCACATACAGAGCACAGTGAGACTGGTGCAAACACATTACCCATCCACATACACTGCACAGTGAGGCAGAAGTAAACAGAATCCACATCCACACACAATGCTCAGTGTGAGAGACAGAAACACAATTCCCATCCACACACAGTGCACAGTAAGACAGGCACAAACACAATTCCCATCCACACACAGTGCACAGTAAGACAGGCACAAACAAAATCCCCATCCACACACAGGGTTCATTGAGAGAGACACAAACACAATCCACTTCCACACATAGTGCACATTGAGACAGGCACAAACAAAATCCCCATCCACACACAGTGCACAGTGAGACAGACTCAAATACAATCAGCACCTACACACAGTGCACAGTGAGACAGGAACAAAAGCAATCCCCATCCACACACAATGCACACTGAGAGAGACACAAACACAATCAGCATCTATACACAGTGCATAGTGAGACAGACGCAAGAAGAACCAACTTCCACCCACACTACACTGTGTGACCGGCATAAACTAAATCCCCAACCACATAGAGTGCACAGTGAGACAGGCTTAGACACTATTCACATCCACGCACATTGCACAGTAAGATAAGCACAAACACAATCTCATTCCAGACGCAGTGCCGTGAGACAATTAGAAACCCAATCCCTTCCAGACACAATGCACTCTGAGACAGAATCAAACACAAAACACTTCAACACGTACTGCACTGTGTGACAGACATAGACACAATCCCCATCCACACACAGGGAACAGTGAAACAGGCACAAACACAATCCCCATCCACGCACAGCGGACATTGAGATATGCAGAAACACAATTCCCATCCAAACACAGTGCACACTGAGATAGACACAAACACAATCCCCACCTGAGCACAGTGCAGAATAAGACATACACAAACACAATCCCCATACAAACACAGTGCACATTGAGACTGACACAAGCACAACCACCATCCAGAGACAATGTACAGTGAGACAGTCAGGAACAAAATCCCCATCCACACACAGTGCCCAGTGAGACAGATGCAAACACAATCCCTATTACACAAAGTGCTAAGTGAAACAGGTACAAACACAACCCCTATCCACACATCATGCAATGTGATACAGAAACAACTAAATTTCCAATCCACACATTTTGCACAGTGAGACAGACAGAAACACAATCCCACCCGCACCCAGTGCAAAGTGAGACAGAGGCAAACATAACACCCATTACACAAAGTGCACAGTGAGAAAGAAACAAACACAACCCCTATTCACACATCATGCAAAGTGATACAGACACAAGCACAATCCCACACCACACACAGTGCACAGAGCTACAGGCACAAATACAATCCCCATCTGAACGCAGTGCAGTGAGACAATTAGAAAACCAATTCCCTTCCGGACACAGTGCACAGTGAGACAGAACAAACACAACCCCCATCCACATTTAGTGCACAGTCAAACAGGCACGAACATATTCTGCATCCACTCACAGTGCATAGTGAGACAGATATAATCAAACTTTCAATCTACATACAGTGCACAGTGAGACAGACAAAAACTCAATCCCCAACTGAATGCAGTGCAGTAAGACAATTAGAAACCAAATCCCCTTCCAGACACAGTGCACAGTGGGACAGACACAAGCACAAGCACCATCCAGAGACAATGTACAGTGAGACAAGACACAGATACAATCCCTATCCACACACAATGCACAGTGTGACAGACACAAACACAATTAGCACCTACACACAGTGCACAGTGAGACAGGCACAAAAACAATCCCCATCCACACACAATGCACACTGAGAAAGACACAGACACAATCAGCATCTACACACAGTGCAGATTGAGACAGACACAAGAACAATCACCTTCCACCCACACTACACTATGTGACAGACACGAACTAAATCTCCAACCACATAAAGTGCACAGTGAGAAAGAGACTAACACAATCCCCATCTAGATGCCATGCAGTGAGAAAATTAGAAACCCAATCTCCTTCCGGACACAGCCACAAACTCAAACCCCTTTCACACACAATGCGTGACAGACATAAACACAATCCCCAGCCACACACATTGCACAGTGAGACAGACATAAACACAAACCCCTTCCACACACAGTGCACATTGAGACAGGCACAAGCACCATCGCCATCCACACACAGTGCAGAGTGAGACAGACAAAAACACAATCCCCAGCTGAACGCTGTGCACAGTGAGACAGGCACTAACACAATCCCCATCAACACACAGTGCACAATGAGATAGTCACAAATGCAATCAGCATCTACACACAGTGTACAGTGAGACAGACACAAAAATAGTCCTCATCTGGGCACAGTGCACAGTAAGACATACACAAACACCATCCCCATACAAACCCAGTGCAGAGTGAGACAGACACAAGCACAACACCATCCAGAGACAAAGCACAGTGAGACAGAAACAAACACATTCACCATCTGGACACAATGCACAGTGAGACAGGCACTAACACAATCCTCATCCACATACAGTTCACAGTCAGACAGACACAAACACAACTGGCATCCACACACAGTGTACAGTAGGACAGACACAAACACAATCCCCTTCCACAAACACTACTCTGTGTGACAGACATAAACACAATCCACATCCACACACAGTGCACAGTGAGACAGACACAAATACAATCGGCATCACACACAGTGTACATTAGGACAGACACAAACACAATCCCCTTCCACAAACCCTCCTCTGTGTGACTGACATAAACACAATTCCCATCCACACACAGTGCACAGTGAGGCAGACACAAACACAATCCCTAACCAGACGCAGTGCAATGTGAAAATTATGAACCCAATCCCCTTCCGGACACAGTGCACAGTGAGACAGACCCAAACTCAATTCCCATTCACACACAGCACACAATGAGACAGACAGAAACACAATCCCCTTCCACACACAGTGTACATTGAGACAGACGTAAACACAATTCCCATCCACACATAGTGCACAGTAAGGCAGACACAAACACAATCCCCTTCCAGACACAGTGCACAGTGAGACAGAACTAAACACATTCCCCGTTCACACACACAGCACTGTGTGACAGACATAAACACAATCCTCATCCACATATAGAGCACAGTGAGAATGGCACCATCACATTACCCGCCCGCATACACTGCACAGTGAGGCAGATATAAACACAATCCGCATCCACATGCAATGATCAGTGTGAGAGACAGAAACACAATCCTCATCCACACACAGCGCTCATTGAGACAGATGCAAACACAATCCATTTCCACACACAGTACGCATTGAGACAGGCACAAACACAATCCCCATCCACACATAGTGCACATTGAGACAGGCACAAGCACCATCCCTATCCACACACAGTGCACAGTGAGACAGACACAAACACAATCCCCATCTGAATGCAGTGCACAGTGAGGCAGGAACTAACAAAATGCCCATAAACAAACAGTGCACAGTTTGACAGACACAAGTGAAATCAGCATCTACACACACTGCACAGTGAGACAGACACAAACACAGTACTCATCTGGGCACATTGCACAGTAATTCAGACACAAACACAAACCCCATACAAACACTGTGCAGAGAGAGACAGACACAAGCACAACCACCATCCAGAAACAATGCACAGTGAGACAGACACAAACACAATCCTCATCCACACACAGTGCACCGGGAGACAGGCACTAATAAAATCCTCATCCACACAAAGTTCACAGTGAGACAGAAACAAACACAATTCGCATCCACACACAGTGTACAGTAGGACAGACACAAACACAATGCCCTTCCACACACACTCCACTGTGTGACAGACCTATACACAATTCCCATCCACACACAGTGCACAGTGAGGCAGAAACAAACACAATCCCCATCCAGACGCAGAGCAATGAGACAATTGTAAACCCAATCCCCTTCCGGATACAACGCACAATGAGACAGACCCAAACACACTCCCAAACCACACACACTGCATATTTAGACAGACACAAAAATAGTCCCCTTCCACACACACTGTACTTTAAGCTACACAAGCAAAATCCCCTGCCGCGAATGCTGCACAGTGAGACAGACTGAAACACAATCCCCATCCACACACACTGCCCAGTGACACAAATGCAAACAGAATCCCCAATACACAAAGTGCACAGTGAGATAGGCACAACACACACCATGTAAAGTGATACAGACAAAAGCACAATCCCCATCCACTCACAGTGCACAGTGCGACAGGCACAGTAAAAATCCCCATTCACAAAAACTGAACTTCGAGAAATGCACAGAATCAATCCGCATCCACACACAGTGCTGAGTAACACAGGCACAAGCACAACCGCCTTCCGAACGCAGTGCACAGTGAAACAGGAAATGACACTACACACATCCACGCATATTACACAGTGTGACAGGCACAAACAAAATCCCCATCCAGAAGCAGTGCAGTGAGACAATTATAATCCCAATCCCCTTCCAGACACAGCGCACAGTGAGACAGACCTAAACACAATCCCCGTCCACACACACTGCACTGTGTGACAGACATAAACAAAATCCCCATCCACAAACAGTGAACAGTGAGTCAGGCAGAAACACAATCCCCAGCCACACACAGTGCACATGGAGACAAACACAAACACAATTGCCTTCCACAAAAAGTGCGCATTGAGACAGGAACAAACACAATCCCAATCCACACCCAGTGAACAGTGAGATAGACACACACAAAATACCCAGCCACACACAGTGCACATTGAGACAAACACAAACACAATTGCCTTCCACAAAAAGTGCGCATTCAGACAGGGACAAACACAATCCCCATTCACACACACTGAACAGCAAGAAATGTACAGAAACAATCCGCACCACGCACAGCGCTGAGTAAGACAGGCACAAACACAGTACCCTTCCACACACACTCCACTGGGTGACAGACATATACACAATTCCCATCCACATACAGTGCACAGTGAGACAGAGACAAACAATACACCCTCCACACACAATCTACATTGAGACAGATATAAAGACAATACCCATCCACACACATTGCGCACTGACAAGGCACAAACACAATCCCCATCCACACACAGTGCACAGTAAGACAGAAACAAAAATATCCCCTTCCATACACATTGCACTGTAAGTTACACAAACGCAATCCCCTTCCATAAACAATTCACAGTGAGGCAGACTGAAACACAATCCCCATCCACACACAGTGCCCAGTGAGACAGATGCAAACAGAATCCCCAATACACAAATTGCACAGTGAGACAGACACAACACAACCCCTATCCACACACCGTTCAAAGTGATACATATAAAAGCACAATCCCCATCCACTCACAGTGCACAGTGCGACAGGCACTGTAAAAATTCTCAATCACACACACTGAACAGTGGGAAATGCAGAGAAACATTACGCACCATACACAGTGCTGAGTAAGACAGACAAAAACACAATCCCCTTCAGAATACAGTTCACAGTGAGACAGTCATAGACAATATTCACATCCATGCACATTGCACAGTGAGACAGGCACTAACACAATGCCCATCCACATGCAGTGCACAGTGAGACAGAAACAAACACAATCAACATCCACACACAGTGTACAGTAGGACAGACAAAAACACAATCCCCTTCCACACACACTCCACTGTGTGACAGACATATACACAATTACCATTCACACACAGTGCACATTGAGACAGACATAAACACAATCCCCATCTACACACAGTGCGCATTGAGACGGGGACAAACACAATCACCTACCACACACAGAGAACAGTGAGATAGACGCAAACACATTATGCATCTGGATGTAGTGAAGTTGGAAAATTTCAAAACCAATCCCCTTCCAGACACAGTGCACAGTGAGACAGACACAAACACAAACCCTATCCAAACACAGTGGACAATCAGGCAGCCATAAACACAACTCCCATCCACACAGAGTTCACAGTAATTCTGACACAAACACAATGCCCATCCAGACGCAGTTAAGTGAGACAATTATAAACTCAATACCCTCCTGGACACAGTGAACAGTGAAGCAGACAAAAACACAATCCCCATGCAGACGCAGTGCAGTGAGACAATTATAAAACCAATCCCATTCTGGACAGAGTGCACAGTGAGACAGACCCAAACACAGTCCGTGTCCATGCACACTGCACTGTGTAACAGACATAAACACAATCCCCATCCACACAAATTTCGCAGTGAGACAGGCACAACACAATCCCCTTCCAAACACAACAAACATTGAGACAAATGCAAACACAATCCCCTTCCACACACAATGCACATTGAGACAGACACAAACAAAATTCCCTTCCACACAGAGTGTACATTGATATGATATATATACAATCTCTTTCCACACACATTGCGCACTGTGACAGACACTAACACAATACCCATGCACATGCAGTGCACAGTGAGACAGAAACAAACACAATTGGCCACCACACACAGTGTACAGTAGGACAGAGACAAACACAATCAACTTCCACACACACTCCACTGTTTGAGAGACATATACACAATTCCCATCCACACTGAGTGCACAGTGAGGCAGAAACAAACACAAGCCCCTTCCACACACAGTGTACATTGAGACAGATATCAACACAATCCCCATCCACACACATTGCACACTGAGACAGGCACAAAAAAATTTCCCTTCCACACACAGTACACTGTAAGTTACACAAACGCAATCCCCTTCTGCGAACGCTGCAAAGTGAGACTGACTGAAACACAATCCCCATCCACACACAGTTCCCAGTGAGACAGATGAAAACAGAATCGCCAATACACAAAGTGCACAGTGAGACAGACACAAACACAACCCCTATCCACACACCGTGCAAAGTGATACAGACAAAAGCACAATCCCCATCCACTCACAGTGCACAGTGTGACAGGCACAGTTAAAATCCCCATTCACACACACTGAACAGTGAGAAATGCAGAGAAACAATCCACACCACACACAGTGCTGAGTAAGACAGTCACAAACACATTCCCCTTCCGAACACAGTTCACAGTGAGCCAGGCATAGACAATATCCACATCCACACACATTGCACAGTGAGACAGGCACAAACACAATCATTCATCCACAAACAGTGAACAGTGAGATGGGCACTAACACAATGCCGATAAACATTCAGTGCACAGCGAGAGAGACAAAAACACATTCGGCATGCACATACAGTGTACAGTAGGACAGAAACAAACACAATCCCCTTCCACACACACTCCGTTGTGTGACAGACATATACACATTTCCCATCCACATACAGTGCACAGTGAGGCAGAGACAAACACAACCCCTATCCACACACCGTGCAAAGTGATACAGACAAAAACACAATCCCCATCCACTCACAGTGCACAGTGCGACAGGCACAGTTAAAATCCCCATTCACCCACACTGAACAGTGAGAAATGCACAGAAACAATCCGCACCACACACAGTGCTGAGTAAGACAGGCACAAACACCATATCCTTCTGAACACAGTTCACAGTGAGACAGGCATAGACAATATTCACATCCAAACACATTGCACAGTGAGACAGGCACAAACACAACCCCCATCCACACACATTGCACAGTGAGATGGGCACTAACACAATGCCCATAAACATGCAGTGAACAGTGAGACAGACATAAACACATTCGGCATCCACATACAGTGTACAGTAGGACAGAAACAAACACAATCCCCTTCTACACACACTCCCCTGGGTGACAGACATATACACATTTCCCATCCACATACAGTGCACAGTGAGGCAGAGACAAACACTACACCCTCCACACACAGTGAACATTGAGACAGATATAAAGACAATCCCCATCCACACACATTGCGGCATGACCAGGCACAAACACAATTCCCATCCACACACAGTGCACAGTGAGGCAGACACAAACACTATCCCCTTTCACACACTGTGTACGTTGAGACAGATATAAAGACAATCACCATCCACACAGATTGCACACTGACAAAGCACAAACACAAACCCCATCCACATACAGCGCACAGTAAGACAGAAACAAAAATATCCCCTTCCATACACAGTGCACTGTAAGTTAGACAAACGCAATCCCCTTCCATAAGCACTGCACAGTGAGGCAGACAGAAACAGAATCCCCATCCAAACACAGTGCCCTGTGAGACAGATGCAGACAGAATCCCCAATACACAAATTGCACCGTGAGACAGACACAAGCACAACCCCTATCCACACACCATTCAAAGTGATACATATAAATGCACAGTCCCCATCCACTCACAGTGCACAGTGCGACAGGCACTGTGAAAATCCTCATTCACACACACTGAAAAGTGAGAAATGCAGAGAAACATTATGCACCATACACAGTGCTGAGTAAGACAGACACAAACACAATCCCTTCCGAACACAGTTGACAGTGAGAAAGACATAGACAATATTCACATCCACGCACATTGCACAGTGAGACAGGCACTAACACAATGCCCATCCACATGCAGTGCACAGTGAGAAAGGCACAAACACAATCGGCATCCTCACACAGTGTACAGAAGGACACACACAAACACAATCCCCTTCCACACACACTCCACTGTGTGACAGACATATACACAATTCCCATCCACACACAGTGCACAGTGTGGCAGACAGAAACACAAGCCCCTTCCACACACAGTGTACATTGAGACAAATATAAACACAATCCCCATCCACACGCATTGTGCAATGAGACAGGCACAAAAAATGTCCCCTTCCACACACAGTACACAGTAGTTTACACAAATACAATCCCCTTCCAAACACAGTGTACATTGAGACAGATATAAATACAAACCCCATCCACATACATTGTGCACTGAGACAGGTACTAACACAATGTCCATCCACACAGAATGCACAGTGAGACAGACACAAACACAATCGGCATCCACTCACGGTGTACAGTAGGGCAGGCACAAACACAAACCCCTTCCACACGCGCTCCACTGTGTGACAGGCATATACACAATTCTCATCCACACACAGTGCACATTGAGACAGACACAAACACTATCCACCTCTACACAAACTGCACATTGAGACGGGGACAAACACAATCACCTACCACACACAGAGAACAGTGAGATAGACGCAAACACCATACGCATTTGGACGCAGTGAAGTTGGACAATTACAAACCCAATCCCCTTCCAGACATAGTGCAGAGTGAGACAGACACAAACACAAACCCTATCCACACACGGTGCCCAATCAGGCAGCCATAAACGCAATTCCCATCCACACACAGTGCACAGTGATTCAGACACAATCACAATGCCCATCCATACACAGTTAACTGAGACAATTTTAAACTCAATCCCCTCCTGGACACAGTGAACAGTGAGAAAGACAAAAACACAATCCCCATCCAGACGCAGTGCAGCGAGACAATTATAAACCCAATGCCCTTCCAGACACAGTGCACAGTGAGACAGATATAAAGACAATCCCCATTCACACACATTGCACTCTGAAAAGGCACAAACACAATTCCCATTCAAACACAGTGCAAAGCGTGACAGACACAAAAATTCACTTCCAAACACAGTGCACTGTAAGTTACACAAACGCAATTCCCCTTCCAGGAATGCTGCACAGAGAGACAGACTGAAACACAATCCCCATACAAACACAATGCCCAGTGAGACAGATGCAAACAGAATCCCCAAAACACAAAACGTACAGTGAGACAGAGACAAACACAACCCCTATCCACACACCGTTCAAAGTGATACATATAAAAGCACAATCCCCATCCACTCACAGTGCACAGTGCGACAGGCACTGTGAAAATCCTCATTCACACACACTGAACATTGAGAAATGCAGAGAAACATTCCGCACCACACACAGTGCTGAGTAAGACAGTCACAAACAAATTCCCCTTCCGAACACAGTTCACAGTGTGACAGTCATAGACAATATTCACATCCACGCACATTGCACAGTGAGACAGACACAAACACAATTCCCTTCCACACAGAGTGCACAGTAGAACAGAGGCAAACACAGTCCACTTCCACACACACTCAACTGTGTGACAGACATAAACACAATTCCCATCCACACACATTGCACAGTGAGGCAAAATAAAAACAGAAGCCCCTTCCACGCACAGTGTACATTGAGACAGATATCAACACAATCCCCATCCACACACATAGCGTGATGAGACAGGCACAAAAAAAGTTCCCTTCCACACACAGTGCACTGTAAGTTACACAAACACAATCCCCTTCCGAACACAGTTCACAGTGCAACAGTCGTAGACAATATTCACATGCACACAGATTGCACAGTGAGACAGGCACAAACACAAACCCATCCAGATGCAATGCAGCGAGACAATTATAAACCCAATCCCCTTCCGGACACAGTGCACAGTGAGACAGACCCAAACACAATCCTTGTCCACGCACACTGCACAGTGTAACAGACATAAACACAATCCACATCCACACAAATTGCACAGTGAGAAAGGCACAACACAATCCCTTTCCACACACAACGCACAATGAGACAAATGCAAACATAATCCCTTCCACACACAGTGTACATTGATACGATTTATATACAATCCCCATCCACACACAATGCGCACTGAGACAGGCACTAACACAATTGCCATCCACATGCAGTGCACAGTGAGACAGAAACATACACAATCGGCATCCACACACATTGCGCACTGAGACAGGCACAAAGAACGTTCCGTTCCACACATAGTGCACTGTGAGTTACACAAATGCAATCCCCTTCGGAGAATGCTGCACAATGAGACAGACTGAAACACAATCCCCATCCACACACATTCCCCAGTGAGAAAGATGCCAACAGAATTCCCAATACACAAAGTGCACAGTGAGACAGACACAAACACAACCCCAATCCACACACCGTTCAAAGGGATACAGACAAAAGCACAATCCCCATCCACTCACAGTGCACAGTGCGACAGGCACAGTAAAATCCACATTCGCACACACTGAACAGTGAGAAATGCAGAGAAACATTCCGCACCACACACAGTGCTGAGTAAGACAGTCACAAACACATTCCCCTTCCGAACACAGTTCATACTAAGACAGTCATAGACAATATTAACATCCACGCACATTGCACAGTGAGACAGGCACAAACACAATTCGCTTCCACACACAGTGTACCTTTAGACAGATATAAACACAATCCACATCGACACGCATTGCGCAATGAGACAGGCACAAAAAATATCCCCTTCCATACAAAGTGCACTGCAGGTTACACAAACACAATCCCCATCCGCACATATTGCGCACTGACACAGGACCTAACATAATGCCCATCCACACACACTCCACTGTGTGACAGGCATATACACAATTCCCATCCACACACAGTGCACTTTGAGACAGACATAAACACAATCCCCTTCTACACACAGTGCGCATTGAGACGGGACAAGCACAATCACCTACCTCACTCAGAGAACAGTGAAATAGACGCAAACACATTACGCATCTGGACGCAGTGAAGTTGGACAATTACAAACCCAATCCCCTTCCAGACACAGTGCACAGTGAGACAGACACAAACACAAACCCTATCCAAACACAATGGGTAATCAGGCAGCCATAAATGCAACTCACATCCATGCACAGCGCACAGTAATTCAGGCATAAACACAATGCCCATCCAGACGCAGTTAAGTGAGACAATAATAAATTCAATCCCCTCCTGGACACAGTGAACAGTGAAGCAGACAAAAACACAATCCCCATCCAGACGCAGTGCAGCGAGACAATTATAAAACCAATCCCATTCTGGACAGAGTGCACAGTGAGACAAACCCAAACACAATCCGTGTCCATGCACACTGCACTCTGTAACAGACATAAACACAATCCCCATCCACACAAATTGCGCAGTGAGACAGGCACAACACAATCCCCTTCCAAACACAACGCACATTGAGACAAATGTAAACACAATCCCCTTCCACACACTGTGCACATTGAGACAGACACAAACAAAATCCCCTTCCACACAGAGTGTACATTGATATGATATATATACAATCCCCATCCACACACATTGTGCACTTCAACAGACACTAACACAATGCCCATGCACATGCAGCGCACAGTGAGACAGAAACAAACACAATTGGCCACCACACACAGTGTACCGTAGGACAGAGACAAACACAATCAACTTCCACACACACTCCACTGTGTGACAGACATATACACAATTCCCATCCACACAGAGTGCACAGTGAGGCAGAAGCAAACACAAGCCCCTTCCACACACAGTGTACATTGAGACAGATATCAACACAATCCCCATCCACACACATTGTGCAATGAGACAGGCACAAAAAAAGTTCCTTTCCACACACAGTGCACTGTAAGTTACACAAACGCAATCCCCTTCTGCGAACGCTGCACAGTGAGACTGACTGAAACAAAATCCCCATCCACACACTGTTCCCAGTGAGACAGATGCAAACAGAATCACCAATACACAAATTGCACAGTGTGACAGACACAAACACAACCTCTGTCCACACACCGTGCAAAGTCATACGGACAAAAGCACAATCCCCATCCACTCGCAGTGCACAGTGCGACAGGCACAGTAAAAATCCCCATTAACTAAGACTGAACAGTGAGAAATGCACAGAAAAAATCCGCAACACACACTTTGCTGACTAAGACAGGCACAAACACAATCACCTTCCGAACATAGTTCACAGTGAGACAGGCATACACAGTATTCAAATCCACGCACAGTGCACAGTGAGACGGGCACTAACACAACGCGGATCCACATGCAGTGCACAGTGAGACAGACACAAACACAATCGGCATCCACATACAGTGCACAGTAGGACAGACACAAACACATTCCACTTCCACACACACTCCACTTTGTGACAGACATTGCGCACTGACAAGTCACAAACACAATCCCCATTCAAACACAGTGCACAGTAAGACAGACACAAAAAATGCACTTCCACACACAGTGCACTATAAGTAATACAAATGCAATCCCCTTCCATGAATTCTGTACAGTGAGACAGACTGAAACACAATCCCCATCCAAACGCAGTGCCCAGTGAGCCAGATGCAAACAGAATCCCCAATACACAAAATGCACAGTAAGACTGACACAAACACAACTCCTATCCACACACCATTCAAAGTGATACAGACAAAAGCACAATCCGCATCCACTCACAGTGTACAGTGCGACAGGCACAGTAAAAACCCCCATTCACAAACACTGAGCAGTGAGAAATGCAGAGAAACATTCCGCTCTACATACAGTGCTGACGAAGACAGGCACAAACACAATCCCCTTCCGAACACAGTGCACAGTGAGACAGTCATAGACAATATGCACATCCAACCACATTGCACAGTGAGACAGGCACAAACACAATTCCCTTCCACACACTGTGTACATTGAGACAGATATAAACACAATCCCCATCCACATGCATTGCGCAATGAGACAGGCAGAAAAAATGTCCCCTTCCACACACAGAGCACTGTAATTTACACAAACACAATGCCCAACCACATACATTGCGCAATGAGACAGGCACTAACATAATTCCTGTCCAAACACAGTGCACAGTGAGACAGGCAGAAACACAGACACCTCTCTCACACACTCCATTCTGTGACAGACATGTAGACAATTCCCATCCACACACAGTGCACAGTGAGGCAGACACAAACACTATCCCCGTCCACACACCATGTACATTGAGACAGATATAAAGACAATCCCTATCCACACACATTGCACACTGACAAAGCACAAACACAATCCCCATCCACACACAGTGAACAGTAAGACAGACACAAAAATATCCTCTTCCACACACAGTGTACATTGAGACAGATATAAACACAATCCCCATCCACACACATTGCACACTGAGACAGGCACTAACCCAATGCCCATCCACACACAGTGCACAGTGAGACAGACACAAACACAGTCAGCATCCACTCACATTGTACAATAGGGCAGGCACAAACTCAAACCCCTTCCACACACACTCCAATGTGTGACAGGCATATACACAATTCCCATCCACACACAACGCACACTGAGACAGACATAAACACAATACCCATCTACACACAGTTTGCATTGAGACAGGGACAAACACAATCTCCTACCACACACAGAGAACAGAGTGATAGATGCAAACACAATACGTATCTGGATGCAGTGAAGTTGGACAATTACAAACCCAATCCCCTTCCAGACACAGTGGACAGTGAGACAGACACAAACACAAACCCTATCAACAGACGGTGCACAATCAGGCAGCCATAATCGCAACTCCCATCCACAAACAGTGCACAGTAATTCAGACACAAACACAATGCCCATCCAGACGCAGTTAATTGAGACAATTATAAACTCAATCCCCTCCTGGACACAGTGAACAGTGAGACAGACAAAAACACAATCCCCATCCAGACGCAGTGCAGCGAGAAAATTATAAAGCCAATCCAATTCTGGACACAGTGCACAGTGAGACAGACATAAACACAATCCCCATCCACAAAAATTGCGCAATGAGACAGGCACAACACAATCCCCTTGCACACACAACGTACATTGAGACAAATGCAAACACAATCTAATTCCCCACACAGTGCACATTGAGACAGACACAAACAAAATTCCCTTCAACACAGAGTGTACATTGATACGATATACATACAATCCCCATCCACACACATTGCACACTGAAACAGACACTAACACAAAGCCCATGCAAATGCAGTGCACAGTGAGACAGAAACAAACACAATTGGCCACCTCACACAGTGTACAGTAGGACAGAGACAAACACAATCAACTTCCACACACACTCCACTGTATGACAGACATATACACAATTCCCAGCCACACAAAGTGCACAGTGAGGCAGAAACAAACACAAGCCCTTCCACACACAGTGTACATTGAGACAGATATCAACACAATCCCCATCCACACACATTGCGCACTGAGACAGGCACAGAAAAAGTTCCATTCCACACACAGTGCACTGTAAGTTACACAAACACAATCCCCATCCACACACATTGCGCACTGAGAAAGGCACTAACACAATGCCCTTCCTCACACAGTGTACAATAGGGCAGGCACAAACACAGACCCCTTCTACATACACTCCACTGTGTGACAGGCATATACACAATTCCCATCCACACACAGTGCACTTTGAGACAGACATAAACACAATCCCCATCTAAACACAGTGCGCATTGAGACGGGGACAAGCACAATCACCTACCTCACACAGAGAACAGTGAGATAGACGCAAACACATTATGCATCTGGACGCAGTGAAGTTGGACAATTACAAACCCAATCCCCTTCCAGACACAGTGCACAGTGAGACAGACAAAAACACAAACCCTATCCAAACACAGTGGGCAATCAGGCAGCCATAAACGCAACTCACATCCACGCACAGTGCACAGTAATTCAGACACAAACACAATGCCCATCCAGACGCAGTTAAGTGAGACAATAATAAGCTCAATCCCCTCCTGGACACAGTGAACAGTGAAGCAGACAAAAACACAATCCCCATCCAGACGCAGTGCAGCGAGACAATTATAAAACCAATCCCATTCTGGACAGAGTGCACAGTGAGACAGACCCAAACACAATCCGTGTCCATGCACACTGCACTCTGTTACAGACATAAACACAATCCCCATCCACACAAATTGCGCAGTGAGACAGGCACAAGACAATCCCCTTCCAAACACAACACACGTTGAGACAAATGCAAACACAATCTACTTCCACACACAGTGAACATTGAGACAGACACAAACAAAATCCCCTTCCACACACAGTGTACATTGATATGATATATATACAATCCCCATCCACTCACATTGTGCACTTCGACAGACACTAACACAATGCCCATGCACATGCAGTGTACAGTGAGACAGAAACAAACACAATTGGCCACCACACAAAGTGTACAGTAGGACATAGACAAACACAGTCAACTTCCACACACACTCCATTTTGTGACAGACATATACACAATTCCCATCCACATACAGTGCACAGTGAGGCAGACAAAAACACAAACGCCTTCCACACGCAGTGTACATCGAGACAGATATAAAGACAACACCCATTCACACACATTACGCAAAGACCAGGCA
>NC_054485.1:77777112-77819563 GCF_017639515.1 Carcharodon carcharias
GTGTGTGGGGTTTTGTCACTGGGTGTGTGTGGTTTGTCACTGGGGGTGTGTGGGGTTTGTCACTGGGGGTGTGTGGGTTTGTCACTGGGGGTGTGGGTTTTGTCACTGGGGGTGTGTGGGGTTTGTCACTGGGTGTGTGTGGGGTTTGTCACTGGGGGTGTGTGGGGCTTTTCACTGGGGGTGTGTGGGTTTTGTCACTGGGTGTGTGGGTTTTGTCACTGGGGGTGTGTGGGTTTGTCACTGGGGGTGTGTGGTGTTTGTCACTGGGTGTGTGGGTTTTGTCACTGGGGGTGTGTGGGGTTTGTCACTGGGGGTGTGTGGGGTTTGTCACTGGGTTGTGTGGGTTTTGTCACTGGGGTTGTGTGGTTTGTCACTGGGTGTGTGTGGGTTTGTCACTGGGTGTGTGTGGGTTTGTCACTGGGGGTGTGTGGGGTTTGTCACTGGGGGTGTGTGGTTTGTCACTGGGGTGTGTGGGTTTGTCACTGGGTGTGTGTAGTTTGTCACTGGGGTTGTGTGGGGTTTGTCACTGGGGGTGTGTGGTTTGTCACTGGGGGTGTGTGGGGTTTTGTCACTGGGTGTGTTGGTTTGTCACTGGGGGTGTGTGGGTTTTGTCACTGGGGGGTGTGTGTAGTTTTGTCACTGGGTGTGTGTGGGGTTGTCACTGGGTGTGTGTTTTTGTCACTGGGGGTGTGGGGTTTGTCACTGGGGTGTGTGTAGTTTGTCACTGGGGTGTGTGGGGTTTGTCACTGGGGTGTGTGGGGTTTGTCACTGGGTGTGTGTGGGGTTTGTCACTGGGGGGGTGTTGGGGTTTGACTGGGTGTGTGGGTTTGTCACTGGGGGTGTGTGGGGTTTGTCACTGGGTGTGTGGGTTTTGTAACTGGGTGTGTGGGGTTTGTCACTGGGTGTGTGTGGGGTTTGTCACTGGGGTGTGTGGGTTTTGTCACTGGGTGTGTGGGTTTTGTCACTGTGGGTGTGTGGGGCTTTGTCACTGGGGGTGTGTGGGTTTGTCACTGGGGTGTGTGGGTTTGTCACTGGGGGTGTGTGGGGTTTGTCACTGGGTGTGTGTGGTAGTTTGTCACTGGGGGTGTGTGTGGGGGTTTTGTCACTGGGTGTGTGTGGTTTGTCACTGGGGGTGTGTGGGGTTTGTCACTGGGGGTGTGTGGGGTTGTCACTGTGGGTGTGGGTTTTTGTAACTGGGGTGTGTGGGGTTTGTCACTGGGTGTGTGTGTGGGGTTTGTCACTGGGTTGTGTGGGTTTTGTCACTGGGGATGTGTTGGTTTGTCACTGGGGGTGTGTGGGGTTTGTCACTGGGTGTGTGTAGTTTGTCACTGGGGGTGTGTGGGGTTTGTCACTGGGGGTGTGTAGTTTGTCACTGGGGTGTGTGTGGGTTTGTCACTGGGTGTGTGGGTTTGTCACTGGGGGTGTGTGTGGTTTTGTCACTGGGGTGTGTTGGTTTTGTCACTGGTGTGTGTGGTTTGTCACTGGGGTGTGTGTGGTTTGTCACTGGGGTGTGTGGGGTTTGTCACTGGGGGTGTGTGTAGTTTGTCACTGGGGTGTGTGGTTTTGTCACTGGGGGTGTGTGGTTTTGTCACTGGGGGTGTGTGGGGTTTGTTACTGGGGTGTGTGTGGTTTGTCACTGGTGTTGTGTTGGGTTTGTCACTGGGTGTGTGTAGTTTGTCACTGGGTGGTGCAGGGTTTGTCACTGGGTGTGTGTAGTTTGTCACTGGGGGTGTGTGGGGTGTCACTGGGGGTGTGTGGTGTTTGTCACTGGGGTGTGTTGGTTTTGTCACTGGGTGTGTGGAGTTTGTCACTGGGGGTGTGTGGTTTTGTCACTGGGGGTGTGTGGGTTTTGTCACTGGGGGTGTGTGTAGTTTGTCACTGGGGTGTGTGGTTTTGTCACTGGGGGTGTGTGGTTTTGTCACTGGGTGTGTGTGGGTTTGTCACTGGGGGGTGTGTGGGGTTTGTCACTGGTGTGTGTAGTTTGTCACTGGGGTGTGTGTGGTTTTGTCACTGGGGTTGTGTTGGTTTTGTCACTGGGTGTGTGTAGTTTGTCACTGGGGGTGTGTGGGTTTTGTCACTGGGGGTGTGTGGGATTTGTCACTGGGGCTGTGTGTATTTGTCACTGGGGGTGTGTGTTTTGTCACTGGGGTGTGTGGTTTTGTCACTGGGTGTGTGTGGGTTTTGTCACTGGGGGTGTGTGGTGTTTGTCACTGGGGTGTGTAGGTTTTGTCACTGGGGGTGTGTGTGTGGAGATTTGTCACATGGGGGTGTGTGGGGTTTGTCACTGCAGGTGTGTTTTTTTTGTCACGGGGTGTGTGGGGTTTGTCACTGGGTGTGTGTGGTTTGTCACTGGGGGTGTGTGGGGTTTGTCACTGGAGTTGTTTGCGGTTTGTCACTGGGTCTGTGTGGGTTTTGTCACTGGGTGATGTGTGGTTTGTCACTGGGGTGTGTGGGGTTTGTCACTGGGGGTGTGTGGGGTTTGTCACTGGGTGTGTGGGTTTTGTAACTAGGAGTGTTGGGGTTTGTCACTTGGTGAGGGGGTTTTGTAACTGGGGGTGTGTGGGGTTGTCACTGGGGGGTGGTGGTGTTTGTCACTGGGTGAGTGGTTTTGTAACTGGGGGGTGTGTGGGGTTTGTCACTGGGTGTGGGGTTTTGTAACTGGTGTGTGTGGGTTTTGTAACTGGGTGTGTGGGGTTAGTCACTGGGTGTGTGTGGGTTTTGTCACTGGGCGTGTGTGGGGTTTGTCACTGGGGAGTGTGTGGGGTTTTGTAACTGGGTGTGGTGTGGTTTTTTGTCACTGGTGTGTGTGTGTGAGTTTTGTCACTGGTGTGTGGGTTTTGTCACTGTGGGTGTGTGTGGACTTGTCACTAGGAGTGTGTGAGTTTTGTCACTGGGGATGTGGGGTTTGTCACTGGGGTGTGTGAGCATTGTCCACTGGAGCTGTGTGTATTTTTTCACTGGGGTTGAGTGGTTTTGTCACTGGGGGCGTGTGGTTTTTGTCACTGGGTGTGTGTGGGTTTGTCACTGGGGGTGTGTGGGGTTTGGTCACTGGGCCTGTGTAGGTTTTGTTACTGGGGTGGTGGTGAGATTTGTCACAGTGGGTATGTGGGGTTTGTCACTGCAGGTTGTGTTTTTTTATCACAGGTTATTTGCAGTTTGGTCACTGGGTGTGTGTGGGTTTGTCTCTGGGGGTGTGTAGTTATGTCACTGGGGATGTGTGGTTTGTCACTGGGTGTATGTAGTTTGTCACTGGGGGTGTGCGGGGGTTTGTCACGGGGTGTGTAGTTTGTCACTGGATGTATGTGGCGTTTGTTACTGGGTGTGTGTAGTTTGCCTCTGGTGTTGTGTGGGTTTTGTTAATGGGTGTGTGTAGTTTGTCACTAGGGGGTGTGCGGGGTTTGTCCCTGGGGGGTGGTGTAGGTTTTGTCACTGGAGGTGTGTTGGTTTTGTCACTGGGTGTGTGTAGCTTGTCACTGGGGTGTGTGGGATTGGTCACTGGGGGTGTGTGGGATTGGTCACTGGAGCTGTGTGTATTTTTTCACTGGGGGTGTGTGGTTTTGTCACTGGGGGCGTGTGGTTTTGTCACTGGGTGTGTGTGGGTTTTGTCACTGGGCCTGTGTAGGTTTTGTCACTGGGGGTGTGTGAGATTTGTCACAGGGGGTATGTGGGGTTTGTCACTGCAGGTGTGTGGTTTTTATCACGGGTTATTTGCATTTTGTCACTGGGTGTGTGTGGGTTTGTCACTGGGGGTGTGTGGGGTTTGTCACTGGAGTTATTTGCGGTTTGTCACTGGGTCTGAGTGGGTTTTGTAACTGGGGATGTGTGGTTTTGTCACTGGGGGTGTGTGGTGTTTGTCACTGGGGGTGTGTGGGGTTTGTCACTGGGTGTGTGGGTTTTGTAACTAGGAGTGTGTGGGGTTTGTCACTGGTGTGTGTGGGGTTTGTCACTAGGGTTGTGTGAGTTTTGTCACTGGGGATGTGTGGTTTGTCACTGGGGGTGTGTGGGGTTTGTCACTGGGTGTATGTAGTTTGTCACTGGGTGTGTGTGGGGTTTGTCACTGGGGGGTATGTAGTTTGTCACTGGGGGTATGTGGCGTTTGTTACTGGGTGTGTGTAGTTTGATACTGGGGTTGTGTGGGGTTTGTTACTGGGTGTGTGTAGTTTGTCACTGGGGGCGTGTCGGGTTTTTCACTGGGGGTGTGTGGTGTTTGTCACTGGGTGAGTTGATTTTTTAACTGGGGGTGTGTGGGGTTTGTCACTGGGTGTGTGGGTTTTGTAACTGGGTGTGTGTGGGTTTTGTAACTGGGTGTGTGGGGTTAGTCACTGGGTGTGTGTGGGGTTTGTCACTGGGAATGTGTGGGTTTTGTAACTGGGTGTGTGTGGGGTTTGTCACTGGGTGTGTGTGGGGTTTGTCACTAGGGTTGTGTGAGTTTTGTCACTGGGGCTATGTAGCTTTTGTAACTGGGTATGTGTGGTTTTGTCACTGGGGTTGTGTGGGGTTTGTCACTGGGTGTGTGCGTTTTGTAACTGGGTGTGTGTGGGTTTTGTAACTGGGTGTGTGGGGGTTAGTCACTGGGTGTGTCTGGGGTTTGTCACTGGGAGTGTGTGTGGTTTGTCACTGGGGGCGTGTGGGGTTTGTCACTGGGTGAATGTAGTTTGTCACTGGGGGTGTGTGGGGTTTGTCACTGGGGGGTGTGTAGTTTGTCACTGTGGTGTATGTGGCGTTTGTTACTGGGTGTGTGTAGTTTGACGCTGGGGTTGTGTGGGGTTGTTACTGGGTGTGTGTAGTTTGTCACTAGGGGTGTGCGGGGTTTGTCCCTGGGTGTGTGTAGTTTGTCACTGGGGGTGTGTGGGGTTTGTCACTGGGGGTGTGAGGGGTTTGTCACTGGGGGTGTGGGTTTTGTAACTGGGGGTGTGTGGGGTTTGTCACTGGGTGTGTGTGGGGTTTGTCACTAGGGGTGTGTGGGGGTTGTCACTAGGGAAGTGTGAGTTTTGTCACTGGGTGTGTGGGTTTTGTCACTGTGGGTGTGTGGGGCTTGTCACTGGGGTGTGTGGTGTTTGTCACTGGGGGTGTGGGTTTTGTAACTGGGGGTGTGTGGGGTTTGTCACTGGGTGTGTGTGGGGTTTGTCACTAGGGTTGTGTGAGTTTTGTCACTGGGGATGTGTGGTTTGTCACTGGGTGTGTGTGGGGTTTGTCACTGGGTGTATGTAGTTTGTCACTGGGGGTGTGTGGGGTTTGTCACTGGGGGGTGTGTAGTTTGTCACTGTGGGTATGTGGCGTTTGTTACTGGGTGTGTGTAGTTTGACACTGGGGTTGTGTGGGGTTTGTTACTGGGTGTGTGTAGTTTGTCACTGGGGAGTGTGTGGGTTTTGTCACTGTGTGTGTAGTTTGTGACTGGGGGTGTGTGGGTTTTGTCACTGGGGGGTTGTGTAGTTTGTCACTGGAGGCGTGTGGGGTTTGTTACTGGGTGTGTGTTTTTGTCACTGGGGGTGTGCGGGTTGTGTCACTGGGTGTGTGTAGTTTGTCACTTGGGGTGTGTGGGGTTTGTCACTGAGGGTGTGTGGGGTTTGTTACTGGGTGTGTGTAGTTTGTCACTGGGGGTGTGCGGGGTTTGACACTGGGTGTGTGTAGTTTGTCACTGGGGGTGTGTGGGGTTTGTCACTGGGTGTGTGGGTTTTGTAACTAGGAGTGTGTGGGGTTTGTCACTGGGTGTGTGGGGTTTGTCACTAGGGAAGTGTGAGTTTTGTCACTGCGTGTGTGGGTTTTGTCACTGTGGGTGTGTGGGGCTTGTCACTGGGGGTGTGTGGGGTTTGTCACTGGGGGTGTGGGTTTTGTAACTGGGGGTGTGTGGGGTTTGTTACTGGGTGTGTGTAGTTTGTCACTGGGGTGTGTGCGGGGTTTGACACTGGGTGTGTGTAGTTTGTCACTGGGGGTGTGTGGGGCTTGTCACTGGGGGTGTGTGGGGTTTGTCACTGGGGGTGTGGGTTTTGTAACTGGGGGTGTGTGGGGTTTGTCACTGGGTGTGTGTGGGGTTTGTCCCTAGGGTTGTGTGAGTTTTGTCACTGGGGATGTGTGGTTTGTCACTGGGGGTGTGTGGGGTTTGTCACTGGGTGTATGTAGTTTGTCACTGGGGGTGTGCGGGGTTTGTCACTGGGGTGTGTGTAGTTTGTCACTGGGGTGTATGTGGCGTTTGTTACTGGGTGTGTGCAGTTTGCCACTGGGGGTGTGTGTGGATTTTGTCACTGGAGGTGTGTTGGTTTTGTCACTGGGTATGTGTAGATTGTCACTGGGGGTGTGTGGTTTTGTCACTGGGGGTGTGTGGGATTTGTTACTGGGGGTGTGTGTAGTTTGTCAGTGGGGGTGTGTGGTTTTGTCACTGGGGGTGTGTGGTTTTGTCACTGGGGGTGTGTGGGGTTTGTTACTGGGTGTGTGTAGTTTGTCACTGGGGGTGTGTGGGGTTTGTCACTGGGTATGTGTAGTTTGTCACTGTGGGTGTGTGTAGGTTTTGTCACTGGAGGTGTGTTGGTTTTGTCACTGGGTGTGTGTCGTTTGTCACTGGGGGTGTGTGGGATTTGTCACTGGGGGTGTGTGAGATTTGTCACTTGAGCTGTGTGTATTTTTTCACTGGGGGGTGTGTGGTTTTGTCACTGGGGGGCGTGTGGTTTTGTCACTGGGTGTGTGTGGGTTTTGTCACTGGGGGTGTGTGGGGTTTTTCACTGGGCCTGTGTAGGTTTTGTCACTGGGGGTGTGTGAGATTTGTCACAGGGGGTATGTGGGGTTTGTCACTGCAGGTGTGTTTTTTTATCACGGGTTATTTGCATTTTGTCACTGGGTGTGTGTGGGTTTGTCACTGGGGGTGTGTGGGGTTTGTCACTGGAGTTATTTTCGGTTTGTCACTCGGTCTGAGTGGGTTTTGTAACTGGGGATGTGTGGTTTTGTCACTGGGGGTGTGTGGGGTTTGTCACTGGGGGTGTGTGGGGTTTGTCACTGGGTGTGTGGGTTTTGTAACTAGGAGTGTGTGGGGTTTGTCACTTGGTGTGTGGGTTTTGTAACTGGGGGTGTGTGGGGTTTGTCACTGGGGGTGTGTGGTGTGTGTCACTGGGTGAGTTGGTTTTGTAACTGGGGGTGTGTGGGTTTGTCACTGGGTGTGTGGGTTTTGTAACTGGGTGTGTGTGGGTTTTGTAACTGGGTGTGTGGGGTTAGTCACTGGGTGTGTGTGGGGTTTGTCACTGGGAATGTGTGGGGTTTGTCACTGGGAGTGTGTGGGTTTTGTAACTGGGTGTGTGTGTGGTTTGTCACTGGGTGTGTGTGGGGTTTGTCACTAGGGGTGTGTGAGTTTTGTCAGTGGGTGTGTGGGTTTTGTCACTGTGGGTGTGTGGGGCTTGTCACTGGGGGTGTGTGGGGTTTGTCACTGGGGGTGTGGGTTTTGTAACTGGGGGTGTGTGGGGTTTGTCACAGGGGGTGTGTGGGTTTTGTCACTAGGAGTGTGTGTGTTTTGTCACTGGGGATGTGGGGTTTGTCACTGGGGGTGTGTGGGGTTTGTCACTGGGGGGTTTGTAGTTTGTCACTGGGGGTATGTGGCATTTGTTAATGGGTGTGTGTCGTTTGACACTGGGGTTGTGTGGGGTTTGTTACTGGGTGTGCGTAGTTTGTCACTGGGGGTGTGTGGGGTTTGTCACTGGGAGTGTGTGGGTTTTGTCACTGGGGTTTATGTAGTTTGTCACTGGGGGTGTGTGGGGTTGTTAATGGGTGTGTGTGGGGTTTGTCACTGGGTGTGTGTAGAATGTCAGTGGGGCTGTGTGGGGTTTGTTACTGGGTGTGTGTGGGGTTTGTCACTGGGGGTGTGTGGGTTTTGTCATTGGGGGGTTGTGAAGTTTGTCACTGGGGGTGTGTAGGTTTTGTCACTGGGGGGTGTGTAGGTTTTGTCACTGGGGGTTTGTTTATTTTGTCACCTGGGGTGTGTGGGGTTTGTCACTGGGGGGTTGTGTAGTTTGTCACTGGAGGTGTGTGGAGTTTGTTACTGGGTGTGTGTAGTTTGTCACTGGGGGTGTGCGGGGTGTGTCACTGCGTGTGTGTAGTTTATCACTGGGGGAGTGTGGGGTTTTTTCACAGGGGATGTGGGGTTTGTCACTGGGGGTGTGTGGGGTTTGTCACTGGGTGTATGTAGTTTGTCACTCGGGGTGTGCGGGGTTTGTCACTGGGGGTGTGTAGTTTGTCACTGGGGTGTATGTGGCGTTTGTTACTGGGTGTGTGTAGTTTGCCACTGGTGTTGTGTTGGGTTTGTTACTGGGTGTGTGTAGTTTGTCACTAGGGGTGTGCAGGGTTTGTCCCTGGGTGTGTGTAGTTTGTCACTGGGGGTGTGTGGGGTTATTCACTGGGGGTGTGTGTAGATTTTGTCACTGGAGGTGTGTTGGTTTTGTCACTGGGTGTGTGTAGATTGTCACTGGGGGTGTGTGGTTTTGTCACTGGGGGTGTGTGGGATTTGTTACTGGGGTTGTGTGTAGTTTGTCAGTGGGGGTGTGTGGTTTTGTCACTGGGGGCGTGTGGTTTTGTCACTGGGTGTGTGTGGGTTTTGTCACTGGGGGTGTGTGAGGTTTGTTACTGGGTGTGTGTAGTTTGTCACTGGGGGTGTGTGGGGTTTGACACTGGGTGTGTGTAGTTTGTCACTTGGGGTGTGTGTAGGTTTTGTCACTGGAGTTGTGTTGGTTTTGTCACTGGGTGTGGGTAGTTTGTCACTGGGGGTGTGTGGGATTTGTCACTGGGGGTGTGTGAGATTTGTCACTGGAGCTGTGTGTATTTTTTCACTGGGGGTGTGTGGTTTTGTCACTGGGGGCGTGTGGTTTTGTCACTGGGTGTGTGTGGGCTTTGTCACTGGCGGTGTGTGGGGTTTGTCACTGGGCCTGTGTAGGTTTTGTCACTGGGGGTGTGTGAGATTTGTCACAGGGGGTATGTGGGGTTTGTCACTGCAGGTGTGTTTTTTTTATCACGGGTTATTTGCAGTTTGTCACTGGGTGTGTGTGGGTTTGTCACTGGGGGTGTGTGGGGTTTGTCATTGGAGTTATTTGCGGTTTGTCACTGGGTCTGAGTGGGTTTTGTAACTGGGGATGTGTGGTTTTGTCACTGGGTATGTGTGGGGTTTGTCACTGGGGGTGTGTGGGGTTTGTCACTGGGTGTGTGGGTTTTGTAACTAGGAGTGTGTGGGGTTTGTCACTTGGTGTGTGGGTTTTGTAACTGGGGGTGTGTGGGGTTTGTCACTGGGTGTGTGTGGTGTCTGTCACTGGGTGAGTTGGTTTTGTAACTGGGGGTGTGTGGGGTTTGTCACTGGGTGTGTGGGTTTTGTAACTGGGTGTGTGTGGGTTTTGTAACTGGGTGTGTGGGGTTAGTCACTGGGTGTGTGTGGGTTTTGTCACTGGGAGTGTGTGGGGTTTGTCACTGGGAGTGTGTGGGTTTTGTAACTGGGTGTGTGTGTGGTTTTGTAACTGGGTGTGTGTGAGTTTTGTCACTGGGTGTGTGGGTTTTGTCACTGTGGGTGTGTGGGGCTTGTCACTGGGGGTGTGTGGGGTTTGTCACTGGGGCTGTGGGTTTTGTAACTGGGGGTGTGTGGGGTTTGTCACGGGGTGTGTGGGTTTTGTCACTAGGAGTGTGTGAGTTTTGTCACTGGGGATGTGGGGTTTGTCACTGGGGGTGTGTGAGATTTGTCACTGGAGCTGTGTGTATTTTTTCACTGGGGGTGTGTGGTTTTGTCACTGGGGGTGTGTGGGGTTTGTCACTGGGCCTGTGTAGGTTTTGTCACTGGGGGTGTGTGAGATTTGTCACAGGGGGTATGTGGGGTTTGTCACTGCAGGTGTGTTTTTTTATCACGGGTTATTTGCAGTTTGTCACTGGGTGTGTGTGGGTTTGTCGCTGGGGGTGTGTAGATTGTCACTGGGGGTGTGTGGTTTTGTCACTGGGGGTGTGTGGGATTTGTTACTGGGGGTGTGTGTAGTTTGTCTGTGGGGGTGTGTGGTTTTGTCACTGGGGGCGTGTGGTTTTGTCACTGGGTGTGTGTGGGTTTTGTCACTGCGGGTGTTTGGGGTTTGTTACTGGGTGTGTGTAGTTTGTCACTGGGGGTGTGTGGGGTTTGACACTGGGTGTGTGTAGTTTGTCACTGGGGGTGTGTGTAGGTTTTGTCACTGGAGTTGTGTTGGTTTTGTCACTGGGTGTGTGTAGTTTGTCACTGGGTGTGTGTGGGATTTGTCACTGGGGGTGTGTGAGATTTGTCACTGGAGCTGTGTGTATTTTTTCACTGGGGGAGTGTGGTTTTGTCACTGGGTGTGTTTGGGTTTTGTCACTGGGGGTGTGTGGGGTTTGTCACTGGGCCTGTGTAGGTTTTGTCACTGGGGGTGTGTGAGATTTGTCACAGGGGGTATGTGGGGTTTGTCACTGCAGGTGTGTTTTTTTTATCACGGGTTATTTGCAGTTTGTCACTGGGTGTGTGTGGGTTTGTCACTGGGGGTGTGTGGGGTTTGTCACTGGAGTTATTTGCGGTTTGTCACTGGGTCTGAGTGGGTTTTGTAACTGGGGATGTGTGGTTTTGTCACTGGGGGTGTGTGGGGTTTGTCACTGGGGGTGTGTGGGGTTTGTCACTGGGTGTGTGGGTTTTGTAACTAGGAGTGTGTGGGGTTTGTCACTTGGTGTGTGGGTTTTGTAACTGGGGGTGTGTGGGTTTTGTCACTGGGGGTGTGTGAGGTTTGTTACTGGGTGTGTGTAGTTTGTCACTGGGGGTGTGTGGGGTTTGACACTGGGTGTGTGTAGTTTGTCACTTGGGGTGTGTGTAGGTTTTGTCACTGGAGTTGTGTTGGTTTTGTCACTGGGTGTGTGTAGTTTGTCACTGGGGGTGTGTGGGTTTTGTCACTGGGGGGTTGTGTAGTTTGTCACTGGAGGTGTGTGGAGTTTGTTACTGGGTGTGTTTAGTTTGTCACTGGGGGTGTGCGGGGTGTGTCACTGGGTGTGTGTAGTTTATCACTGGGGGTGTGTGGGGTTTTTTCACAGGGGATGTGGGGTTTGTCACTGGGGGTGTGTGGGGTTTGTCACTGCTTGTATGTAGTTTTTCACTGGGGGTGTGCGGGGTTTGTCACTGGGGGTGTGTAGTTTGTCACTGGGGTGTATGTGGCGTTTGTTACTGGGTGTGTGTAGTTTGCCACTGGGGTTGTGTGGGGTTTGTTACTGGGTGTGTGTAGTTTGTCACTAGGGGTGTGCAGGGTTTGTCCCTGGGTGTGTGTAGTTTGTCACTGGGGGTGTGTGGGGTTATTCACTGGGGGTGTGTGTAGATTTTGTCACTGGAGGTATGTTGGTTTTGTCACTGGGTGTGTGTAGATTGTCACTGGGGGTGTGTGGTTTTGTCACTGGGGGTGTGTGGGATATGTTACTGGGGGTGTGTGTAGTTTGTCAGTGGGGGTGTGTGGTTTTGTCACTGGGGGCGTGTGGTTTTGTCACTGGGTGTGTGTGGGTTTTGTCACTGGGGGTGTGTGGGGTTTGTTACTGGGTGTGTGTAGTTTGTCACTGGGGGTGTGTGGGCTTTGTCACTGGGTGTGTGTAGTTTGTCACTGGGGGTGTGTGTAGGTTTTGTCACTGGAGTTGTGTTGGTTTTGTCACTGGGTGTGTGTAGTTTGTCACTGGGGGTGTGTGGGATTTGTCACTGGGGGTGTGTGAGATTTGTCACTGGAGCTGTGTGTATTTTTTCACTGGGGGTGTGTGGTTTTGTCACTGGGGGCGTGTGGTTTTGTCACTGGGTGTGTGTGGGTTTTGTCACTGGGGGTGTGTGGGGTTTTTCACTGGGCCTGTGTAGGTTTTGTCACTGGGGGTGTGTGAGATTTGTCACAGGGGGTATGTGGGGTTTGTCACTGCAGGTGTGTTTTTTTTATCACGGGTTATTTGCATTTTGTCACTGGGTGTGTCTGGGTTTGTCACTGGGGGTGTGTGGGGTTTGTCACTGGAGTTATTTTTGGTTTGTCACTCGGTCTGAGTGGGTTTTGTAACTGGGGATGTGTGGTTTTGTCACTGGGGGTGTGTGGGGTTTGTCACTGGGGGTGTGTGGGGTTTGTCACTGGGTGTGTGGGTTTTGTAACTAGGAGTGTGTGGGGTTTGTCACTTGGTGTTTGGGTTTTGTAACTGGGGGTGTGTGGGGTTTGTCACTGGGTGTGTGTGGTGTCTGTCACTGGGTGAGTTGGTTTTGTAACTGGGAGTGTGTGGGGTTTGTCACTGGGTGTGTGGGTTTTGTAACTGGGTGTGTGTGGGTTTTGTAACTGGGTGTGTGGGGTTAGTCACTGGGTGTGTGTGGGGTTTGTCACTGGGTGTGTGTGGGGCTTGTAACTGGGAGTGTGTGGGTTTTGTAACTGGGTGTGTGTGTGGTTTGTCACTGGGTGTGTGTGGGGTTTGTCACTAGGGGTGTCTGAGTTTTGTCACTGGGTGTGTGGGTTTTGTCACTGTGGGTGTGTTGGGCTTGTCACTGGGGGTGTGTGGGGTTTGTCACTGGGGGTGTGGGTTTTGTAACTGGGGGTGTGTGGGGTTTGTCACAGGGGGTGTGTGGGTTTTTTCACTAGGAGTGTGTGAGTTTTGTCACTGGGGATGTGGGGTTTGTCACTGGGGGGTGTGGGGTTTGTCACTGGGGGGTTTGTAGTTTGTCACTGGGGGTGTGTGGCGTTTGTTAATGGGTGTGTGTCGTTTGACACTGGGGTTGTGTGGGGTTTGTTACTGGGTGTGCGTAGTTTGTCACTGGGGGTGTGTGGGGTTTGTCACTGGGAGTGTGTGGGTTTTGTCACTGGGGTTTATGTAGTTTTTCACTGGGGGTGTGTGGGGTTGTTAGTGGGGGTGTGTGGGGTTTGTCACTGGGTGTGTGTAGAATGTCAGTGGGGCTGTGTGGGGTTTGTTACTGGGTGTGTGTGGGGTTTGTCACTGGGGGTGTGTGGGTTTTGTCATTGGGGGGTTGTGAAGTTTGTCACTGGGTGTGTGTAGGGTTTGTCACTGGGGGGTGTGTAGGTTTTGTCACTGGGGGTTTGTGTAGTTTGTCACTGGGGGTGTGTGGGTTTTGTCACTGGGGGGTTGTGTAGTTTGTCACTGGAGGTGTGTGGAGTTTGTTATTGGGTGTGTGTAGTTTGTCACTGGGGGTGTGCGGGGTGTGTCACTGGGTGTGTGTAGTTTATCACTGGGGGAGTGTGGGGTTTTTTCACAGGGGATGTGGGGTTTGTCACTGGGGGTGTGTGGGGTTTGTCACTGAGGGGTATTTGGCGTTTGTTACTGGGTGTGTGCAGTTTGACACTGGGGTTGTGTGGGGGTTGTTACTGGGTGTGTGTAGTTTGTCACTGGCGGTGTGTGGGGTTTGTCACTGGGAGTGTGTGGGTTTTGTCACTGGGGTTTGTGTAGTTTGTCACTGGGTGTGTGTGGGGTTGTTAGTGGGGGTGTATGGGGTTTGTCACTGGGTGTGTGTAGAATGTCAATGGGGTTGTGTGGGGTTTGTTACTGGGTGTGTGTGGGGTTTGTCACTGGGGGTGTGTGGGTTTTGTCACGGGGGGGTTGTGTAGTTTGTCACTGGGGGTGTGTATGGTTTGTCACTGGGGGATGTGTAGCTTTTGTAACTGGGGGCTTGTGTAGTTTGTCACTGGGTGTGTGTGGGTTTTGTCACTGGGGGGTTGTGTAGTTTGTCACTGGAGGTGTGTGGGGTTTGTTACTGGGTGTGTGTAGTTTGTCACTTTGGGTGTGCGGGGTGTGTCACTGGGTGTGTGTCGTTTGTCACGGGGGTGTGTGGGGTTTGTCACTGAGGGTGTGTGGGGTTTGTTACTGGGTGTGTGGAGTTTATCACTGTGGGTGTGCGGGGTTTGTCACTGGGTGTGTGTAGTTTGTCACTGGGGGTGTTTGGGGTTTGTCACTGGTTGTGTGTAGTTTGTCACTGGGGGTGTGTGGGGTTTGTCACTGGGGGTGTGTGGGGTATGTCACTGCAGGTGTGTGGTTTTTATCACGGGTTATTTGCAGTTTGTCACTGGGTGTGTGTGGGTTCTGTAACTGGGGATGCGTGGTTTTGTCACTGGGGGTGTGTGGGGTTTGTCACTGGGTGTGTGGGTTTTGTAACTAGGCGTGTGTGGGGTTTGTCACTGGGTGTGTGGGTTTTGTAACTGGGTTTGTGTGGGTTTTGTAACTGGGTGTGTGGGGTTAGTCACTGGGTGTGTGTTGGATTTGTCACTGGGAGTGTGTGGGTTTTGTAACTGGGTGTGTGTGGGGTTTGTCACTGGGGGTGTGTGGGGTTTGTCACTAGGGAAGTGTGAGTTTTGTCACTGAGTGTGTGGGTTTTGTCACTGTGGGTGTGGGGGCTTGTCACTGGGGGTGTGTGGGGTTTGTCACTGGGGGTGTGGATTTTGTAACTGGGGGTGTGTGGGGTTTGTCACTGGGTGTGTGTGGGCTTTGTCACTGGGGGTGTGTGGGGTTTGTCACCAGGGAAGTGTGAGTTTTGTCACTGGGTGTGTGGGTTTTGTCACTGTGGGTGTGTGGGGCTTGTCACTGGGGGTGTGTGGGGTTTGTCATTGGGTGTGTGGGTTTTGTAACTGGGCTGTGTGGGGTTTGTCACTGGGTGTGTGTGGGGTTTGTCACTAGGTTTGTGTGAATTTTGTCACTGGGGATGTGGGGTTTGTCACTGGGGGTGTGTGGGGTTTGTCACTGGGGGTGTGTGGGGTTTGTCACTGGGGGGTGTGTAGTTTGTTACTGGGGGTATGTGGCGTTTGTTACTGGGTGTGTGTAGTTTGACACTGGGGTTGTGTGGGGTTTGTTACTGGGTGTGTGTAGTTTGTCACTGGGGGTGTGTGTGGTTTGTCACTGGGAGTGTGTGGGTTTTGTCACTGTGTGTGTAGTTTGTGACTGGGGGTGTGTGGGTTTTGTCACTGGGGGGTTGTGTAGTTTGTCACTGGAGGTGTGTGGGGTTTGTTACTGGGTGTGTGTTTTTGTCACTGGGGGTGTGCGGGGTGTGTCACTGGGTGTGTGTAGTTTGTCACTGGGGGTGTGTGGGGTTTGTCACTGAGGGTGTGTGGGGTTTGTTACTGGGTGTGTGTAGTTTGTCACTGGGGGTGTGCGGGGTTTGTCATTGGGAGTGTGTAGTTTGTCACTGGGGGTGTGTGGGGTTTGTCACTGGGTGTGTATAGTTTGTCACTGGGGGTGTGTGGGATTTGTTACTGGGGGAGTGTGTAGGTTTTGTCACTGGAGGTGTGTGGTTTGTCACTGGGTGTGTGTAGTTTGTCACTAGCGGTGTGCGGAGTTTGTCCCTGGGTGTGTGTAGTTTGTCACTGGGGGTATGTGGGGTTTGTCACTGGGTGTGTGTGGGGTTTGTCACTGGGTGTGTGTGAGTTTTGTCACTGGGGATGTGTGGTTTGTCACTGGGGGTGTGTGTAGTTTGTCACTGGGTGTATGTAGTTTGTCACTGGGGGTGTGTGGGGTTTGTCACTGGGGGGTGTGTAGTTTGTCACCGGGGGTATGTGGCGTTTGTTACTGGGTGTGTGTAGTTTGACACTGGGGTTGTCTGGGGTTTGTTACTGGGTGTGTGTAGTTTGTCACTGGGGTTGTGTGGTGTTTGTCACTGGGAGTGTGTGGGTTTTGTCACTGTGTGTGTAGTTTGTGACTGGGGGTGTGTGGGCTTTGTCACTGGGGGGTTGTGTAGTTTGTCACTGGAGGTGTGTGGGGTTTGTCACTTGGTGTGTGTAGTTTGTCACTGGGGGTTTGTGGGGTTTGTTACTGGGGGAGTGTGTAGGTTTTGTCACTGGAGGTGTGTGGTTTGTTACTGGGTGTGTGTAGTTTGTCACTAGCGGTGTGCGGGGTTTGTCCCTGGGTGTGTGTAGTTTGTCACTGGGGGGGTGTGGGGTTTGTCCCTGGGGGTGTGTGTAGATATCGTCATTGGAGGTGTGTTGGTTTTGTCACTGGGTGTGTGTAGATTGTCACTGGGGGTGTATGGTTTTGTCACTGGGGATGTGTGGGATTTGTTACTGGGGGTGTGTGTAGTTTGTCAGTGGGTGTGTCTGGTTTTGTCACTGGGGGTGTATGGTTTTTTCACTGGGTGTGTGTGGGTTTTGTCACTGGGGGTGTGTGGGGTTTGTCACTGGGTGTGTGTAGTTTGTCACTGGGGGTGTGTGGGGTTTGTCCCTGGGGGTGTTTGTTGGTTTTGTCACTGGAGGTGTGTTGGTTTTGTCACTGGGTGTGTGTAGTTTGTCACTGGGGGTGTGTGGGATTTGTCACTGGGGGTGTGTGGGATTTGTCACTGGAGCTGTGTGTATTTTTTCACTGGGGGTGTGTGGTTTTGTCACTGGGGGCGTGTGGTTTTGTCACTGGGTGTGTGTGGGTTTTGTCACTGGGGGTGTTTGGGGTTTGTCACTGGGCCTGTGTAGGTTTTGTCACTGGGGGTGTGTGAGATTTGTCACAGGGGGTATGTGGGGTTTGTCACTGCAGGTGTGTGGTTTTTATCACGGGTTATTTGCGGTTTGTCACTGGGTGTGTGTGGGTTTGTCACTGGGGGTGTGTGGGGTTTGTCACTGGAGTTATTTGCGGTTTGTCACTGGGTCTGAGTGGGTTTTGTAACTGGGTATGTGTGGTTTTGTCACTGGGGGTGTGTGGTGTTTGTCTCTGGGGGTGTGTGGGGTTTGTCACTGGGTGTGTGGGTTTTGTTAATAGGAGTGTGTGGGGTTTGTCACTAGGGTTGTGTGAGTTTTGTCACTGGGGATGTGTTGTTTTTCACTGTGGGTGTGTGGGGTTTGTCACTGGGTGTATGTAGTTTGTCACTGGGGGAGTGTGTGGTTTGTCACTGGGGGGTATGTAGTTTGTCACTGGGGGTATGTGGCGTTTGTTACTGGGTGTGTGTAGTTTGATACTGGGGTTGTGTGGGGTTTGTTACTGGGTGTGTGTAGTTTGTCACTGGGGGCGTGTCGGTTTTGTCACTGGGGGTGTGTGGTGTTTGTCACTGGGTGAGTTGATTTTGTAACTGGGGTTGTGTGGGGTTTGTCACTGGGTGTGTGGGTTTTGTAACTGGGTGTGTGTGGGTTTTATAATTGTGTGTGTGGGGTTAGTCACTGGGTGTGTGTGGGGTTTGTCACTGGGAGTGTGTGCGTTTTGTAACTGGGTGTGTGTGGGGTTTGTCACTGGGTGTGTGTGGGGTTTGTCACTAGGGGTGTGTGAGTTTTGTCACTGGGTGTGTGGGTTTTGTCACTGTGGGTGTGTGGGGCATGTCACTGGGGGTGTGTGGGGTTTGTCACTGTGGGTGTGTGGGGCTTGTCACTGGGGGTGTGTGGGGTTTGTCACAGGGGGTGTGGGTTTTGTAACTGGGGGTGTGTGGGGTTTGTCACTGGGTGTGTGTGGGGTTTGTCACTAGGGTTGTGTGAGTTTTGTCACTGGGGATGTATGGTTTGTCACTGGGCTTGTGTGGGGTTTCTCACTGGGTGTATGTAGCTTCTCACTGGGGGTATGTGGAGTTTGTCACTGGGGGGTGTGTAGTTTGTCACTGGGGGTATGTGGCGTTTGTTACTGGGTGTGTGTAGTTTGACACTGGGGTTGTGTGGGGTTTGTTACTGGGTGTGTGTAGTTTGTCACTGGGGGTGTGTGGGGTTTGTCACTGGGAGTGTGTGGGTTTTGTCACTGTGTGTGTAGATTGTGACTGGGGGTGTGTGGGTTTTGTCACTGGGGGGTTGTGTAGTTTGTCACTGGGGGTGTGTGGGGTTTGTTACTGGGTGTGTGTTTTTGTCACTGGGGGTGTGCGGGGTGTGTCACTGGGTGTGTGTAGTTTGTCACTTGGGGTGTGTGGGGTTTGTCACTGAGGGTGTGTGGGGTTTGTTATTGGGTGTGTGTAGTTTGTCACTGGGGGTGTGCGGGGTTTGATACTGGGTGTGTGTAGTTTGTCACTGGGGGTGTGTGGGGTTTGTCACTGGGTGTGTGGGTTTTGTAACTAGGAGTGTGTGGGGTTTGTCACTGGGTGTTTGGTTTTGTAACTGGGGGTGTGTGGAGTTTGTTACTGGGTGTGTGTGGTGTTTGTCACTGGGTGAGTTGGTTTTGTAACTGTGGGTGTGTGGGATTTGTCACTGGGTGTGTGGGTTTTGTAACTGTGTGTGTGGGTTTTGTAACTGGGTGTGTAGGGTTAGTCACTGGGTGTGTGTTGGGTTTTTCACTGGGAGTGTGTGGGTTTTGTAACTGGGTGTGTGTGGGGTTTGTCACTGGGGGTGTGTGGGGTTTGTCACTAGGGAAGTGTGAGTTTTGTCAGTGGGTGTGTGGGTCTTGTCACTGTGGGTGTGTGGGGCTTGTCACTGGGGGTGTGTGGGGTTTGTCACTGGGGGTGTGGGTGTTGTAACTGGGGGTGTGTGGGGTTTGTCACTGGGTGTGTGTGGGGTTTGTCACTGGGGGTGTGTGGGGTATGTCACTGGGGGCGTGTTGTTTTGTCACTGGGTGTGTGTGGGTTTTCTCACTGGGGGTGTGTGGGGTTTGTCACTGGGCCTGTGTAGGTTTTGTCACTGGGGGTGTGTGAGATTTGTCACTGGGGGTATGTGGGGTTTGT
Source organism: Carcharodon carcharias (assembly GCF_017639515.1). Classification (NCBI taxonomy): domain Eukaryota; kingdom Metazoa; phylum Chordata; class Chondrichthyes; order Lamniformes; family Lamnidae; genus Carcharodon; species Carcharodon carcharias. The sequence continues at coordinate 77,795,660 of NC_054485.1, forward strand.
CACTGCAGGTTTGTTTTTTTATGACGGGTTATTTGCAGTTTGTCACTGGGTGTGTGTGGGTTTGTCACTGGGGTGTGTGGGGTTTGTCACTGGGGGTGTGTGGGGTTTGTCACTGGGTGTGTTGGTTTTGTAACTAGGAGTGTGTGGGGTTTGTCACTGGGTGTGTGGGGTTTTGTAACTGGGGGTGTGTGGGGTTTGTCACTGGGGGTGTGTGGTGTTTGTCACTGGGTGAGTTGGTTTTGTAACTGGGGGTGTGTGGGGTTTGTCACTGGGTGTGTGGGTTTTGTAACTGGGTGTGTGTGGGTTTTGTAACTGGGTGTGTGGGGTTAGTCACTGGGTGTGTGTGGGGTTTGTCACTGGGAGTGTGTGGGTTTTGTAACTGGTTGTGTGTGGGGTTTGTCACTGTTTGTGTGTGGGGTTTGTCACTAGGGGTGTGTGAGTTTTGTCACTGGGTGTGTGGGTTTTGTCACTGTGGGTGTGTGGGGCTTGTCACTGGGGGTGTGTGGGGTTTGTCACTGGGGGTGTGGGTTTTGTAACTGGGGGTGTGTGGGGTTTGTCACAGGGGGTGTGTGGGGTTTGTCACTAGGGGTGTGTGAGTTTTGTCACTGGGGATGTGGGGTTTGTCACTGGGGGTGTGTGGGGTTTGTCACTGGGGGGTGTGTAGTTTGTCACTGGGGGTATGTGGCCTTTGATAATGGGTGTGTGTCGTTTGACTCTGGGGTTGTGTGGGTTTTGTTACTGGGTGTGCGTAGTTTGTCACTGGGGGTGTGTGGGGTTTGTCACTGGGAGTGTGTGGGTTTTGTCACTGGCTTTTATGTAGTTTGTCACTGGGGGTGTGTGGGGTTGTTAGTGGGGGTGTGTGGGGTTTGTCACTGGGTGTGTGTAGAATGTCAGTGGGGTTGTGTGGGGTTTGTTACTGGGTGTGTGTGGGGTTTGTTACTGGGTGTGTGGGGTTTGTCACTGGGGGTGTGTGGGTTTTGTCATTGGGGGGTTGTGAATTTTGTCACTGGGGGTGTGTAGGGCTTGTCACTGGGGCGTGTGTAGGTTTTGTCACTGGGGTTTTGTGTAGTTTGTCACTGGGGGTGTGGGTTTTGTAACTGGGGGTGTGTGGGGTTTGTTACTGGGGGTGTGTGGTGTATGTCACTGGGTGAGTTGGTTTTGTAACTGTGGGTGTGTGGGATTTGTCACTGGGTGTGTGGGTTTTTTAACTGTGTGTGTGTGGGTTTTGTAACTGGGTGTGTAGGGTTAGTCACTGGGTGTGTGTTGGGTTTTTCACTGGGAGTGTGTGGGTTTTGTAACTTGGTGTGTGTGGGGTTTTTCACTGGGGGTGTGTGGGGTTTGTCACTAGGGAAGTGTGAGTTTTGTCACTGGGTGTGTGGGTCTTGTCACTGTGGGTGTGTGGGGCTTGTCACTGGGGGTGTGTGGGGTTTGTCACTGGGGGTGTGGGTGTTGTAACTGGGGGTGTGTGGGGTTTGTCACTGGGTGTGTTTGGGGTTTGTCACTAGGGTTGTGTGAGTTTTGTCACTGGGGATGTTTGGTTTGTCACTGGGGGTGTGTGGGGTTTGTCACTGAGTGTATGTAGTTTGTCACTGGGGGTGTGTGTAGTTTGTCACTGGGGGGTGTGTAGTTTGTCACTGGGGTATATGTGGCGTTTGTTACTGGGTGTGTGTAGTTTGACACTGGGGTTGTGTGGGGTTTGTTATTGGGTGTGTGTAGTTTGTCACTAGGGGTGTGCGGGGTTGTCCCTGGGTGTGTGTAGTTTGTGACTGGGCGTGTGTGGGGTTTGTCACTGGGGGTGTGTGTAGATTTTGTCTCTGGATGTGTGTTGGTTTTGTCACTGGGTGTGTGTAGATTGTCACTGGGGGTGTGTGGTTTTGTCACTGGGGGTGTGTGGGATTTGTTACTGGGGGTGTGTGTAGTTTGTCAGTGGGGGTGTGTGGTTTTGTCACTGGGGTTGTGTGGTTTTGTCACTGGGTGGGTGTGGGTTTTGTCACTGGGGGTGTGTGAGGTTTGTTACTGGGTGTGTGTAGTTTGTCACTGGGTGTGTGTGGGCTTTGTCACTGGGTGTGTGTAGTTTGTCACTGTGGGTGTGTGTAGGTTTTGCCACTGGAGGTGTGTTGGTTTTGTCACTGGGTGTGTGTTGTTTGTCACTGGAGGTGTGTGGGATTTGTCACTGGGGGTGTGTGAGATTTGTCACTGGAGCTGTGTGTATTTTTTCACTGGGAGTGTGTGGTTTTGTCACTGGGGGCGTGTGGTTTTGTCACTGGGTGTGTGTGGGTTTTGTCCCTGGGGGTGTGTGGGGTTTGTCACTGGGCCTGTGTAGGTTTTGTCACTGGGGGTGTGTGAGATTTGTCACAGGGGGTATGTGGGGTTTGTCACTGCAGGTGTGTTTTTTTTATCACGGGTTATTTGCAGTTTGTCACTGGGTGTGTGTGGGTTTGTCACTGTGGGTGTGTGGGGTTTGTCACTGGAGTAATTTGCGGTTTGTCACTCGGTCTGAGTGGGTTTTGTAACTGGGGATGTGTGGTTTTGTCACTGGGGGTGTGTGGGGTTTGTCACTGGGGGTGTGTGGGGTTTGTCACTGGGTGTGTTGGTTTTGTAACTAGGAGTGTGTGGGGTTTGTCACTGGGTGTGTGGGTTTTGTAACTGGGGGTGTGTGGGGTTTGTCACTGGGGGTGTGTGGTGTTTGTCACGGGGTGAGTTGGTTTTGTAACTGGGGGTGTGTGGGGTTTGTCACTGGGTGTGTGGGTTTTGTAACTGGGTGTGTGTGGGTTTTGTAACTGGGTGTGTGGAGTTAGTCACTGGGTGTGTGTGGGGTTTGTCACTGGGAGTGTGTGGGTTTTGTAACTGGGTGTGTGTGGAGTTTGTCACTGTGTGTGTGTGGGGTTTGTCACTAGGGGTGTGTGAGTTTTGTCACTGGGTGTGTGGGTTTTGTCACTGTGGGTGTGTGGGGCTTGTCACTGGGGGTGTGTGGGGTTTGTCACTGGGGGTGTGGGTTTTGTAACTGGGGGTGTGTGGGGTTTGTCACAGGGGGTGTGTGGGGTTTGTCACTAGGGGTGTGTGAGTTTTGTCACTGGGGATGTGGGGTTTGTCACTGGGGGTGTGTGGGGTTTGTCACTGGGGGGTGTGTAGTTTGTCACTGGGGGTATGTGGCCTTTGATAATGGGTGTGTGTCGTTTGACTCTGGGGTTGTGTGGGTTTTGTTACTGGGTGTGCGTAGTTTGTCACTGGGGGTGTGTGGGGTTTGTCACTGGGAGTGTGTGGGTTTTGTCACTGGCTTTTATGTAGTTTGTCACTGGGGGTGTGTGGGGTTGTTAGTGGGGGTGTGTGGGGTTTGTCACTGGGTGTGTGTAGAATGTCAGTGGGGTTGTGTGGGGTTTGTTACTGGGTGTGTGTGGGGTTTGTTACTGGGTGTGTGTGGGGTTTGTCACTGGGGTAGTGTGGGTTTTGTCATTGGGGGGTTGTGAAGTTTGTCACTGGGGGTGTGTAGGGTTTGTCACTGGGGGGTGTGTAGGTTTTGTCACTGGGGGTTTGTGTAGTTTGTCACTGGGGGTGTGTGGGTTTTGTCACTGGGGGGTTGTGTAGTTTGTCACTGGAGGTGTGTGGAGTTTGTTACTGGCTGTGTGTAGTTTGTCACTGGGGGTGTGCGGGGTGTGTCACTGGGTGTGTGTAGGTTGTCACTGGGGGAGTGTGGGGTTTTTTCACAGGGGATGTGGGGTTTGTCACTGGGGGTGTGTGGGGTTTGTCACTGGGTGTATGTAGTTTGTCACTGGGTGTGTGGGGTTTGTCACTGAGGGGTGTGTGGTTTGTCACTGGGGGTATGTGGCGTTTGTTACTGGGTGTGTGCAGTTTGACACTAGGAGTGTGTGGGGTTTGTCACTGGGTGTGTGGGTTTTGTCACTGGGGGTGTGTGGGGTTTGTCACTGGGGGTGTGTGGTGTTTGTCACGGGGTGAGTTGGTTTTGTAACTGGGGGTGTGTGGGGTTTGTCACTGGGGTGTGTGGGTTTTGTAACTGGGTGTGTGTGGGTTTGTAACTGGGTGTGTGGAGTTAGTCACTGGGTGTGTGTGGGGTTTGTCACTGGGAGTGTGTGGGTTTTGTAACTGGGTGTGTGTGGAGTTTGTCACTGTGTGTGTGTGGGGTTTGTCACTAGGGGTGTGTGAGTTTTGTCACTGGGTGTGTGGGTTTTGTCACTGTGGGTGTGTGGGGCTTGTCACTGGGGGTGTGTGGGGTTTGTCACTGGGGGTGTGGGTTTTGTAACTGGGGGTGTGTGGGGTTTGTCACAGGGGGTGTGTGGGGTTTGTCACTAGGGGTGTGTGAGTTTTGTCACTGGGGATGTGGGGTTTGTCACTGGGGGTGTGTGGGGTTTGTCACTGGGGGGTGTGTAGTTTGTCACTGGGGGTATGTGGCCTTTGATAATGGGTGTGTGTCGTTTGACACTGGGGTTGTGTGGGGTTTGTTACTGGGTGTGCGTAGTTTGTCACTGGGGGTGTGTGGGGTTTGTCACTGGGAGTGTGTGGGTTTTGTCACTGGCGTTTATGTAGTTTGTCACTGGGGGTGTGTGGGGTTGTTAGTGGGGGTGTGTGGGGTTTGTCACTGGGTGTGTGTAGAATGTCAGTGGGGTTGTGTGGGGTTTGTTACTGGGTGTGTGTGGGGTTTGTTACTGGGTGTGTGTGGGGTTTGTCACTGGGGTAGTGTGGGTTTTGTCATTGGGGGGTTGTGAAGTTTGTCACTGGGGGTGTGTAGGGTTTGTCACTGGGGGGTGTGTAGGTTTTGTCACTGGGGGTTTGTGTAGTTTGTCACTGGGGGTGTGTGGGTTTTGTCACTGGGGGGTTGTGTAGTTTGTCACTGGAGGTGTGTGGAGTTTGTTACTGGCTGTGTGTAGTTTGTCACTGGGGGTGTGCGGGGTGTGTCACTGGGTGTGTGTAGGTTGTCACTGGGGGAGTGTGGGGTTTTTTCACAGGGGATGTGGGGTTTGTCACTGGGGGTGTGTGGGGTTTGTCACTGGGTGTATGTAGTTTGTCACTGGGTGTGTGGGGTTTGTCACTGAGGGGTGTGTAGTTTGTCACTGGGGGTATGTGGCGTTTGTTACTGGGTGTGTGCAGTTTGACACTGGGGTTGTGTGGGGTTTGTTACTGGGTGTGTGTAGTTTGTCACTGGGGGTGTGTGGGGTTTGTCACTGGGAGTGTGTGGGTTTTGTCACTGGGGTTTGTGTAGTTTGTCACTGGGTGTGTGTGGGGTTGTTAGTGGGGGTGTATGGGGTTTGTCACTGGGTGTGTGTAGAATGTCAATGGGGTTGTGTGGGGTTTGTTACTGGGTGTGTGTGGGGTTTGTCACTGGGGGGTGTGTGGGTTTTGTCACGGGGGGGTTGTGTAGTTTGTCACTGGGGGTGTGTATGGTTTGTCACTGGGGGGTGTGTCGGTTTTGTAACTGGGGGTTTGTGTAGTTTGTCACTGGGTGTGTGTGGGTTTTGTCACTGGGGGGTTGTGTAGTTTGTCACTGGAGGTGTGTGGGGTTTGTTACTGGGTGTGTGTAGTTTGTCACTGGGGGTGTGCGGGGTGTGTCACTGGGTGTGTGTAGTTTGTCACTGGGGGTGGGTGGGGTTTGTCACTGAGGGTGTGCGGGGTTTGTCACTGGGTGTGTGTAGTTTGTCACTGGGGGTGTTTGGGGTTTGTCACTGGGTGTGTGTAGTTTGTCACTGGGGCTGTGTGGGGTTTGTCACTGGGGGTGTGTGGGGTTTTTCACTGCAGGTGTGTGGTTTTTATCACGGTTTATTTGCGGTTTGTCACTGGGTCTGTGTGTGGGTTTGTCACTGGGGGTGTGTGGGATTTGTCACTGGAGTTATTTGCGGTTTGTCACTGGGTCTGTGTGGGCTTTGTAACTGGGGTTTGTCACTGCAGGTGTGTGGTTTTTATCACTGGGGTTATTTGCGGTTTGTCACTGGGTGTGTGTGGGTTTTGTAACTGGGGATGCGTGGTTTTGTCACTGGGGGTCTGTGGGGTTTGTCAATGGGTGTGTGGGTTTTGTAACTAGGAGTGTGTGGGGTTTGTCACTGGGTGTGTGGGTCTTGTAACTGGGGCTGTGTGGGGTTTGTCACTGGGGGTGTGTGGTGTTTGTCACTGGGTGAGTTGGTTTTGTAACTGTGGGTGTGTGGGATTTGTCACTGGGTGTGTGGGTTTTTTAACTGGGTGTGTGTGGGTTTTGTAACTGGGTGTGTGGGGTTAGTCACTGGGTGTGTGTTGTTTTGTCACTGGGAGTGTGTGGGTTTTGTAACTGGGTGTGTGTGGGGTTTGTCACTGGGGGTGTGTGGGGTTTGTCACTAGGGAAGTGTGAGTTTTGTCACTGGGTGTGTGGGTTTTTTCACTGTGGGTGTGTGGGGCTTGTCACTGGGTGTGTGTGGGGTTTGTCACTGGGGGTGTGGGTTTTGTAACTGGGGGTGTGTGGGGTTTGTCACTGGGTGTGTGTGGGGTTTGTCACTGGGGGTGTGTGGTGTTTGTCACTAGGGAAGTGTGAGTTTTGTCACTGGGTGTGTGGGTTTTGTCACTGTGGGTGTGTGGGGCTTGTCACTGGGGGTGTGTGGGGTTTGTCACTGGGGGTGTGGGTTTTGTAACTGGGGGTGTGTGGGGTTTGTCACTGGGTGTGTGTGGGGTTTGTCACTAGGGTTGTCTGAGTTTTGTCACTGGGGATATGGGGTTTTTCATTGGGGGTGTGTGGGGTTTGTCACTGGGTTTATGTAGTTTGTCACTGGGTGTATGTGGGGTTTGTCACTGGGGGGTGTGTAGTTTGTCACTGGAGGTATGTGGCGTTTGTTACTGGGTGTGTGTAGTTTGACACTGGGGTTGTGTGGGGTTTGTTACTGGGTGTGTGTAGTTTATCACTGCGGGTGTGTGGTGTTTGTCACTGGGAGTGTGTGGGTTTTGTCACTGTGTGTGTAGTTTGTGACTGGGGGTGTGTGGGTTTTGTCACTGGGGGGTTGTGTAGTTTGTCACTGGAGGTGTGTGGGGTTTGTTACTGGGTGTGTGTTTTTGTCATTGGGGGTGTGCGGGGTGTGTCACTGGGTGTGTGTAGTTTGTCACTTGGGGTGTGTGGGGTGTGTCACTGAGGGTGTTTGGGGTTTGTTACTGGGTGTGTGTAGTTTGTCACTGGGGGTGTGCGGGGTTTGTCATTGGGTGTGTGTGTTGTTTGTCACTGGGGGTGTGTGGTGTTTGTCACTGGGTGTGTGTAGTTTGTCACTGGGGGTGTGTGGGGCTTGTTACTGGGGGAGTGTGTAGGTTTTGTCACTGGAGTTGTTTGGTTTGTTACTGGGTGTGTGTAGTTTGTCACTAGGGGTGTGCGGGGTTTGTCCCTGGGTGTGTGTAGTTTGTCACTGGGGGTGTGTGGGGTTTTTCACTGGGGGTGTGTGTAGATTTTGTCACTGGAGGTGTGTTGGTTTTGTCACTGGGTGTGTGTAGATTGTCACTGGGGGTGTGTGGTTTTGTCACTGGGGGTGTGTGGGATTTGTTACTGGGGGTGTGTGTAGTTTGTCAGTGGGGGTGTGTGGTTTTGTCACTGGGGGTGTGTGGGTTTGTCACTGGGTGTGTGTGGGTTTTGTCACTGGGGGTGTGTGGGGTTTGTTACTGGGTGTGTGTAGTTTGTCACTGGGGGTGTGTAGTTTGTCACTGGGGGTGTGTGGGGTTTGTCCCTGGGGGTGTGTGTAGGTTTTGTCACTGGAGGTGTGTTGGTTTTGTCATTGGGTGTGTGTAGTTTGTCACTGGGGGTGTGTGGGAATTGTCACTGGGGGTGTGTGGGATTTGTCACTGGAGCTGTGTGTATATTTTCACTGGGGGTGTGTGGTTTTTGTCACTGGGGGCGTGTGGTTTTGTCACTGGGTGTGTGTGGGTTTTGTCACTGGGGGTGTGTGGGGTTTGTCACTGGGCCTGTGTAGGTTTTGTCACTGGGGGTGTGTGAGATTTGTCACAGGGGGTATGAGGGGTTTGTCACTGCAGGTGTGTGGTTTTTATCACGGTTTATTTGCGGTTTGTCACTGGGTGTGTGTGGGTTTGTCACTGGGGATGTGTGGGGTTTGTCACTGGAGTTATTTGCGTTTTGTCACTGGGTCTGTGTGGGGTTTGTAACTGGGGTTTGTCAATGCAGGTGTGTAGTTTTTATCACTGGGGTTATTTGCGGTTTGTCACTGCGTGTGTGAGGGTTTTGTAACTGGGAATGTATGGTTTTGTCACTGGGGGAGTGTGGGGTTTGTCACTGGGAGTGTGAGTTTTGTAACTAGGGGTGGGTGGGGTTTGTCACTGGGTGTGTGGGTTTTGTAACTGGGGGTGTGTGGGGTTTGTCACTGGGTGTGTGTGGGTTTTGTAACTGGGTGTGTTGTTTTTGTCACTGGGTGTGTGTGGGGTTTGTCACTGGGTGTGTGTGGGTTTTGCAACTGGGTGTGTGTGGGGTTCGTCACTGTGGGTGTCTGGGGTTTGTCACTAGGGATGTGTGAGTTTTGTCACTGGGAGTGTGGGTTTTGTCACTTTAGGTGTGTGGGGCTTGCCACTGGGGGTGTGTGGGGTTTGTCACTGGGGGTGTGTGGGGTTTGTCACTAGGGGTGTGTGAGTGTTGTCACTGGGTGTGTGGATTTTGTAACTGGGGGTGTGTGGGGTTTGTCAATGGGTGTGTGGGTTTTGTAACTAGGAGTGTGTGGGGTTTGTCACTGGGTGTGTGGGTCTTGTAACTGGGGCTGTGTGGGGTTTGTCACTGGGGGTGTGTGGTGTTTGTCACTGGGTGAGTTGTTTTTGTAACTGTGGGTGTGTGGGATTTGTCACTGGGTGTGTGGGGTTAGTCACTGGGTGTGTGTTGTTTTGTCACTGGGAGTGTGTGGGTTTTGTAACTGGGTGTGTGTGGGGTTTGTCACTGGGGGTGTGTGGGGTTTGTCACTAGGGAAGTGTGAGTTTTGTCACTGGGTGTGTGGGTTTTTTCACTGTGGGTGTGTGGGGCTTGTCACTGGGGGTGTGTGGGGTTTGTCACTGGGGGTGTGGGTTTTGTAACTGGGGGTGTGTGGGGTTTGTCACTGGGTGTGTGTGGGGTTTGTCACTGGGGGTGTGTGGTGTTTGTCACTAGGGAAGTGTGAGTTTTGTCACTGGGTGTGTGGGTTTTGTCACTGTGGGTGTGTGGGGCTTGTCACTGGGGGTGTGTGGGGTTTGTCACTGGGGGTGTGGGTTTTGTAACTGGGGGTGTGTGGGGTTTGTCACTGGGTGTGTGTGGGGTTTGTCACTAGGGTTGTCTGAGTTTTGTCACTAGGGATATGGGGTTTTTCATTGGGGGTGTGTGGGGTTTGTCACTGGGTTTATGTAGTTTGTCACTGGGGGTATGTGGGGTTTATCACTGGGGGGTGTGTAGTTTGTCACTGGAGGTATGTGGCGTTTGTTACTGGGTGTGTGTAGTTTGACACTGGGGTTGTGTGGGGTTTGTTACTGGGTGTGTGTTGTTTATCACTGCGGGTGTGTGGGGTTTGTCACTGGGAGTGTGTGGGTTTTGTCACTGTGTGTGTAGTTTGTGACTGGGGGTGTGTGGGTTTTGTCACTGGGGGGTTGTGTAGTTTGTCACTGGAGGTGTGTGGGGTTTGTTACTGGGTGTGTGTTTTTGTCATTGGGGGTGTGCGGGGTGTGTCACTGCGTGTGTGTAGTTTGTCACTTGGGGTGTGTGGGGTGTGTCACTGAGGGTGTTTGGGGTTTGTTACTGGGTGTGTGTAGTTTGTCACTGGGGGTGTGCGGGGTTTGTCATTGGGTGTGTGTAGTTTGTCACTGGGGGTGTGTGGTGTTTGTCACTGGGTGTGTGTAGTTTGTCACTGGGGGTGTGTGGGGCTTGTTACTGGGGGAGTGTGTAGGTTTTGTCACTGGAGGTGTGTGGTTTGTTACTGGGTGTGTGTAGTTTGTCACTAGGGGTGTGCGGGGTTTGTCCCTGGGTGTGTGTAGTTTGTCACTGGGGGTGTGTGGGGTTTGTCACTGGGGGTGTGTGTAGATTTTGTCACTGGAGGTGTGTTGGTTTTGTCACTGGGTGTGTGTAGATTGTCACTGGGGGTGTGTGGTTTTGTCACTGGCGGTGTGTGGGATTTGTTACTGGGGGTGTGTGTAGTTTGTCAGTGGGGGTGTGTGGTTTTGTCACTGGGGGTGTGTGGTTTTGTCACTGGGTGTGTGTGGGTTTTGTCACTGGGGGTGTGTGGGGTTTGTTACTGGGTGTGTGTAGTTTGTCACTGGGGGTGTGTAGTTTGTCACTGGGGGTGTGTGGGGTTTGTCCCTGGGGGTGTGTGTAGGTTTTGTCACTGGAGGTGTGTTGGTTTTGTCATTGGGTGTGTGTAGTTTGTCACTGGGGGTGTGTGGGAATTGTCACTGGGGGTGTGTGGGATTTGTCACTGGAGCTGTGTGTATATTTTCACTGGGGATGTGTGGTTTTTGTCACTGGGGGCGTGTGGTTTTGTCACTGGGTGTGTGTGGGTTTTATCACTGGGGGTGTGTGGGGTTTGTCACTGGGCCTGTGTAGGTTTTGTCACTGGGGGTGTGTGAGATTTGTCACAGGGGGTATGAGGGGTTTGTCACTGCAGGTGTGTGGTTTTTATCACGGTTTATTTGCGGTTTGTCACTGGGTGTGTGTGGGTTTGTCACTGGGGATGTGTGGGGTTTGTCACTGGAGTTATTTGCGTTTTGTCACTGGGTCTGTGTGGGGTTTGTAACTGGGGTTTGTCAATGCAGGTGTGTAGTTTTTATCACTGGGGTTATTTGCGGTTTGTCACTGCGTGTGTGAGGGTTTTGTAACTGGGAATGTATGGTTTTGTCACTGGGGGAGTGTGGGGTTTGTCACTGGGAGTGTGAGTTTTGTAACTAGGGGTGGGTGGGGTTTGTCACTGGGTGTGTGGGTTTTGTAACTGGGGGTGTGTGGGGTTTGTCACTGGGTGTGTGTGGGTTTTGTAACTGGGTGTGTTGTTTTTGTCACTGGGTGTGTGTGGGGTTTGTCACTGGGTGTGTGTGGGTTTTGCAACTGGGTGTGTGTGGGGTACGTCACTGTGGGTGTCTGAGGTTTGTCACTAGGGATGTGTGAGTTTTGTCACTGGGAGTGTGGGTTTTGTCACTTTAGGTGTGTGGGGCTTGCCACTGGGGGTGTGTGGGGTTTGTCACTGGGGGTGTGTGGGGTTTGTCACTAGGGGTGTGTGAGTGTTGTCACTGGGTGTGTGGATTTTGTAACTGGGGGTGTGTGGGTTTTGTCACTGGTGGTGTGGGTTTTATAACTGGGGGTCTGTGGGGTTTGTCACTGGGTGTGTGTGGGGTTTGTCACTGGGTGTGTTCGTTTTTTCGCTGGGGGTGTGTGGGCTTTATTACTGGGGGTGTGTGGGGATTGTCACTGGGAGTGTGTGGGATTTGTCACTGGGGGTGTGGAGTTTGTCACTGGGCGTGTGTGTAGTTTGTCACTGGGGGTGTGTGGTGCTTGTCACTGGGGGTGTGTGCGGTTTGTCACTGGGGTTGTGTGGGTTTTGTCACTTGGGCTGTGTGGGATTTGTCACTGCAGGTCTGTGGTTTTTATCACTGGGGTTATTTGCTGTTTGTCACTGGGTGTGTTTGGGTTTTGTAACTGGGGGTGTGTGGTATTTGTCACTGGGGGTGAGTGGTTTTGTCACTGGGTGTGTGTGGGTTTTGTCACTGGGTGTGTGTGGGTTTTGTCACTGGATGTGTGTAGGTTTTGTCACTGGGTGTGTGGGTTTTGTAACTGGGTGTCTGTGGGGTTTGTCACTGGGTGTGTGTGGGGTTTGTCACTAGGGGTGTGTGAGTTTTGTCACTGGGTGTGTGGGTTTTGTCACTGTGGGTGTGTGGGGCATGTCACTGGGGGTGTGTCGGGTTTGTCACTGGGGGTGTGGGTTTTGTAACTGGGGGTGTGTGGGGTTTGTCACTGGGTGTGTGTGGGGTTTGTCACTAGGGTTGTGTGAGTTTTGTCACTGGGGATGTGTGGTTTGTCACTGTGGGTGTGTGGGGTTTGACACTGGGTGTATGTAGTTTGTCACTGGGGGTATGTGGGGTTTGTCACTGGGGGGTGTGTAGTTTGTCAATGGGGTTTGTGGCGTTTGTTACTGGGTGTGTGTAGTTTGACACTGGGGTTGTGTGGGGTTTGTTACTGGGTGTGTGTAGTTTGTCACTGGGGGTGTGTGGGGTTTGTCACTGGAGTGTGTGGGTTTTTTCACTGTGTGTGTAGTTTGTGACTGGGGGTGTGTGGGTTTTGTCACTGGGGGGTTGTGTAGTTTGTCACTGGGGGTGTGCGGGGTGTGTCACTGGGTGTGTGTAGTTTGTCACTTGGGGTGTGTGGGGTTTGTCACTGAGGGTGTGTGGGGTTTGTTACTGGGTGTGTGTAGTTTGTCACTGGGGGTGTGCGGGGTTTGATACTGGGTGTGTGTAGTTTGTCACTGGGGGTGTGTGTAGTTTGTCACTGGGTGTGTGGGTTTTGTAACTAGGAGTGTGTGGGGTTTGTCACTGGGTGTGTGGGTTTTGTAACTGGGGGTGTGTGGGGTTTGTTACTGGGTGTGTGTGGTGTTTGTCACTGGGTGAGTTGGTGTTGTAACTGTGGGTGTGTGGGATTTGTCACTGGGTGTGTGGGTTTTGTAACTGTGTGTGTGTGGGTTTTGTAACTGTGCGTGTAGGGTTAGTCACTGGGTGTGTGTTGGGTTTTTCACTGGGAGTGTGTGAGTTTTGTAACTGGGTGTGTGTGGGGTTTGTCACTGGGGGTGTGTGGGGTTTGTCACTAGGGGTGTGTGGGGTTTGTCACTGGGGGTGTGGGTGTTGTAACTGGGGGTGTGTGGGGTTTGTCACTGGGTTTGTCACTAGGGTTGTGTGAGTTTTGTCACTGGGGATGTTTGGTTTGTCACTGGGGGTGTGTGGGGTTTGTCACTGGGTGTATGTAGTTTGTCACTGGGGGTGTGTGGGGTTTTTCACTGGGGGGTGTGTAGTTTGTCACTGGGGTATATGTGGCGTTTGTTACTGGGTGTGTGTAGTTTGACACTGGGGTTGTGTGGGGTTTGTTATTGGGTGTGTATAGTTTGTCACTAGGGGTGTGCGGGGTTGTCCCTGGGTGTGTGTAGTTTGTCACTGGGCGTGTGTGGGGTTTGTCACTGGGGGTGTGTGTAGATTTTGTCACTGGATGTGTGTTGGTTTTGTCACTGGGTGTGTGTAGATTGTCACTGGGGGTGTGTGGTTTTGTCACTGGGGGTGTGTGGGATTTGTTACTGGGGGTGTGTGTAGTTTGTCAGTGGGGGTGTGTGGTTTTGTCACTGGGGTTGTGTGGTTTTGTCACTGGGTGTGTGTGGGTTTTGTCACTGGGGGTGTGTGAGGTTTGTTACTGGGTGTGTGTAGTTTTTCACTGGGGTGTGTGGGCTTTGTCACTGGGTGTGTGTAGTTTGTCGCTGTGGGTGTGTGTAGGTTTTGCCACTGGAGGTGTGTTGGTTTTGTCACTGGGTGTGTGTAGTTTGTCACTGGGGGTGTGTGGGATTTGTCACTGGGGGTGTGTGAGATTTGTCACTGGAGCTGTGTGTATTTTTCCACTGGGGGTGTGTGGTTTTGTCACTGGGGGCGTGTGGTTTTGTCACTGGGTGTGTGTGGGTTTTGTCACTGGGGGTGTGTGGGGTTTGTCACTAGGCCTGTGTAGGTTTTGTCACTGGGGGTGTGTGAGATTTGTCACAGGGGGTATGTGGGGTTTGTCACTGCAGGTGTGTTTTTTTTATCACGGGTTATTTGCAGTTTGTCACTGGGTGTGTGTGGGTTTGTCACTGGGGGTGTGTGGATTTTGTCACTGGAGTAATTTGCGGTTTGTCACTGGGTCTGAGTGGGTTTTGTAACTGGGGATGTGTGGTTTTGTCACTGGGGGTGTGTGGGGTTTGTCACTGGGGGTGTGTGGGGTTTGTCACTGGGTGTGTTGGTTTTGTAACTAGGAGTGTGTGGGGTTTGTCACTGGGTGTGTGGGTTTTGTAACTGGGGGTGTGTGGGGTTTGTCACTGGGGGTGTGTGGTGTTTGTCACTGGGTGAGTTGGTTTTGTAACTGGGGGTGTGTGGGGTTTGTCACTGGGTGTGTGGGTTTTGTAACTGGGTGTGTGTGGGTTTTGTAACTGGGTGTGTGGGGTTAGTCACTGGGTGTGTGTGGCGTTTGTCACTGTGTGTGTGTGGGGTTTGTCACTAGGGGTGTGTGAGTTTTGTCACTGGGTGTGTGGGTTTTGTCACTGTGGGTGTGTGGGGCTTGTTACTGGGGGTGTGTGTGGTTTGTCACTGGGGGTGTGGGTTTTGTAACTGGGGGTGTGTGGGGTTTGTCACAGGGGGTGTGTGGGGTTTGTCACTAGGGGTGTGTGAGTTTTGTCACTGGGGATGTGGGGTTTGTCACTGGGGGTGTGTGGGGTTTGTCACAGGGGGTGTGTGGGTTTTGTCACTGGGGGTGTGTGGGGTTTGTCACTGGGCCTGTGTAGGTTTTGTCACTGGGGGTGTGTGAGATTTGTCACAGGGGGTATGTGGGGTTTGTCACTGCAGGTGTGTTTTTTTTATCACGGGTTATTTGCAGTTTGTCACTGGGTGTGTGTGGGTTTGTCACTGGGGGTGTGTGGATTTTGTCACTGGAGTAATTTGCGGTTTGTCACTGGGTCTGAGTGGGTTTTGTAACTGGGGATGTGTGGTTTTGTCACTGGGGGTGTGTGGGGTTTGTCACTGGGGGTGTGTGGGGTTTGTCACTGGGTGTGTTGGTTTTGTAACTAGGAGTGTGTGGGGTTTGTCACTGGGTGTGTTGGTTTTGTAACTAGGAGTGTGTGGGGTTTGTCACTGGGTGTGTGGGTTTTGTAACTGGGGGTGTGTGGGGTTTGTCACTGGGGGTGTGTGGTGTTTGTCACTGGGTGTGTGGGTTTTGTAACTGGGTGTGTGTGGGTTTTGTAACTGGGTGTGTGGGGTTAGTCACTGGGTGTGTGTGGCGTTTGTCACTGTGTGTGTGTGGGGTTTGTCACTAGGGGTGTGTGAGTTTTGTCACTGGGTGTGTGGGTTTTGTCACTGTGGGTGTGTGGGGGTTGTTACTGGGGGTGTGTGTGGTTTGTCACTGGGGGTGTGGGTTTTGTAACTGGGGGTGTGTGGGGTTTGTCACAGGGGGTGTGTGGGGTTTGTCACTAGGGGTGTGTGAGTTTTGTCACTGGGGATGTGGGGTTTGTCACTGGGGGTGTGTGGGGTTTGTCACTGGGGGGTGTGTAGTTTGTCACTGGGGGTATGTGGCCTTTGATAATGGGTGTGTGTCGTTTGACACTGGGGTTGTGTGGGGTTTGTTACTGGGTGTGCGTAGTTTGTCACTGGGGGTGTGTGGGGTTTGTCACTGGGAGTGTGTGGGTTTTGTCACTGGCGTTTATGTAGTTTGTCACTGGGGGTGTGTGGGGTTGTTAGTGGGGGTGTGTGGGGTTTGTCACTGGGTGTGTGTAGAATGTCAGTGGGGTTGTGTGGGGTTTGTTACTGGGTGTGTGTGGGGTTTGTTACTGGGTGTGTGTGGGGTTTGTCACTGGGGGTGTGTGGGTTTTGTCATTGGGGGGTTGTGAAGTTTGTCACTGGGGGTGTGTAGGGTTTGTCACTGGGGGGTGTGTAGGTTTTGTCACTGGGGGTTTGTGTAGTTTGTCACTGGGGGTGTGTGGGTTTTGTCACTGGGGGGTTGTGTAGTTTGTCACTGGAGGTGTGTGGAGTTTGTTACTGGCTGTGTGTAGTTTGTCACTGGGGGTGTGCGGGGTGTGTCACTGGGTGTGTGTAGTTTGTCACTGGGGGAGTGTGGGGTTTTTTCACAGGGGATGTGGGGTTTGTCACTGGGGGTGTGTGGGGTTTGTCACTGGGTGTATGTAGTTTGTCACTGGGGGTGTGTGGGGTTTGTCACTGAGGGGTGTGTAATTTGTCACTGGGGGTATGTTGCGTTTGTTACTGGGTGTGTGCAGTTTGACACTGGGGTTGTGTGGGGTTTGTTACTGGGTGTGTGTAGTTTGTCACTGGGGGTGTGTGGGGTTTGTCACTGGGAGTGTGTGGGTTTTGTCACTGGGGTTTGTGTAGTTTGTCACTGGGTGTGTGTGGGGTTGTTAGTGGGGGTGTATGGGGTTTGTCACTGGGTGTGTGTAGAATGTCAATGGGGTTGTGTGGGGTTTGTTACTGGGTGTGTGTGGGGTTTGTCACTGGGGGTGTGTGGGTTTTGTCACGGGGGGGTTGTGTAGTTTGTCACTGGGGGTGTGTATGGTTTGTCACTGGGGGGTGTGTAGGTTTTGTAACTGGGGGTTTGTGTAGTTTGTCACTGGGTGTGTGTGGGTTTTGTCACTGGGGGGTTGTGTAGTTTGTCACTGGAGGTGTGTGGGGTTTGTTACTGGGTGTGTGTAGTTTGTCACTGGGGGTGTGCGGGGTGTGTCACTGGGTGTGTGTAGTTTGTCACTGGGGGTGTGTGGGGTTTGTCACTGAGGGTGTGTGGGGTTTGTTACTGGGTGTGTGGAGTTTGTCACTGGGTGTGTGCGGGGTTTGTCACTGGGTGTGTGTAGTTTGTCACTGGGGGTGTTTGGGGTTTGTCACTGGGTGTGTGTAGTTTGTCACTGGGGGTGTGTGGGGTTTGTCACTGGGGGTGTGTGGGGTTTGTCACTGCAGGTGTGTGGTTTTTATCACGGGTTATTTGCGGTTTGTCACTGGGTCTGTGTGTGGGTTTGTCACTGGGGGTGTGTGGGATTTGTCACTGGAGTTATTTGCGGTTTGTCACTGGGTCTGTGTGGGCTTTGTAACTGGGGTTTGTCACTTCAGGTGTGTGGTTTTTATCACTGGGGCTATTTGCGGTTTGTCACTGGGTGTGTGTGGGTTTTGTAACTGGGGATGCGTGGTTTTGTCACTGGGGGTGTGTGGGGTTTGTCAATGGGTGTGTGGGTTTTGTAACTAGGAGTGTGTGGGGTTTGTCACTGGGTGTGTGGGTTTTGTAACTGGGGCTGTGTGGGGTTTTTCACTGGGGGTGTGTGGTGTTTGTCACTCGGTGAGTTGGTTTTGTAACTGTGGGTGTGTGGGATTTGTCACTGGGTGTGTGGGTTTTTTAACTGGGTGTGTGTGGGTTTTGTAACTGGGTGTGTGGGGTTAGTCACTGGGTGTGCGTTGGGTTTGTCACTGGGAGTGTGTGGGTTTTGTAACTGGGTGTATGTGGGGTTTGTCACTGGGGGTGTGTGGGGTTTGTCACTAGGGAAGTGTGAGTTTTGTCAGTGGGTGTGTGGGTTTTGTCACTGTGGGTGTGTGGGGCTTGTCACTGGGGGTGTGTGGGGTTTGTCACTGGGGGTGTGGGTTTTGTAACAGGGGGTGTGTGGGGTTTGTCACTGGGTGTGTGTGGGGTTTGTCACTAGGGTTGTCTGAGTTTTGTCACTGGGGATGTGGGGTTTTTCACTGGGGGTGTGTGGGGTTTGTCACTGGGTTTATGTAGTTTGTCACTGGGGGTATGTGGGGTTTGTCACTGGGGGGTGTGTAGTTTGTCACTGGAGGTATGTGGCGTTTGTTACTGGGTGTGTGTAGTTTGACACTGGGGTTGTGTGGGGTTTGTTACTGGGTGTGTGTAGTTTGTCACTGGGGGTGTGTGGGGTTTGTCACTGGGAGTGTGTGGGTTTTGTCACTGTGTGTGTAGTTTGTGACTGGGGGTGTGTGGGTTTTGTCACTGGGGGGTTGTGTAGTTTGTCACTGGAGGTGTGTGGGGTTTGTTACTGGGTGTGTGTTTTTGTCATTGGGGGTGTGCGGGGTGTGTCACTGGGTGTGTGTAGTTTGTCACTTGGGGTGTGCGGGGTGTGTCACTGAGGGTGTGTGGGGTTTGTTACTGGGTGTGTGTAGTTTGTCACTGGGGGTGTGCGGGGTTTGTCATTGGGTGTGTGTAGTTTGTCACTGGGGGTGTGTGGTGTTTGTCACTGGGTGTGTGTAGTTTGTCACTGGGGGTGTGTGGGGCTTGTTACTGGGGGAGTGTGTAGGTTTTGTCACTGGAGGTGTGTGGTTTGTTACTGGGTGTGTGTAGTTTGTCACCAGGGGTGTGCGGGGTTTGTCCCTGGGTGTGTGTAGTTTGTCACTGGGGGTGTGTGGTTTGTCACTGGGGGTGTGTGTAGATTTTGTCACTAGAGGTGTGTTGGTTTTGTCACTGGGTGTGTGTAGATTGTCACTGGGGGTGTGTGGTTTTGTCACTGGGGGTGTGTGGGATTTTTTACTGGGGGTATGTGTAGTTTGTCAGTGGGGTTTGTGGTTTTGTCACTGGGGGTGTGTGGTTTTGTCACTGGGTGTGTGTGGGTTTTGTCACTGGGGGTGTGTGGTGTTTGTTACTGGGTGTGTGTAGTTTGTCACTGGGGGTGTGTAGTTTGTCACTGGGGGTGTGTGGGGTTTGTCCCTGGGGGTGTGTGTAGGTTTTGCCACTGGAGGTGTGTTGGTTTTGTCATTGGGTGTGTGTAGTTTGTCACTGGGGGTGTGTGGGAATTGTCACTGGGGGTGTGTGGGATTTGTCACTGGAGCTGTGTGTATATTTTCACTGGGGGTGTGTGGTTTTTGTCACTGGGGGCGTGTGGTTTTGTCACTGGGTGTGTGTGGGTTTTGTCACTGGGGGTGTGTGGGTTTTGTCACTGGGCCTGTGTAGGTTTTGTCACTGGGGGTGTGTGAGATTTGTCACAGGGGTTATGAGGGGTTTGTCACTGCAGGTGTGTGGTTTTTATCACGGGTTATTTGCGGTTTGTCACTGGGTGTGTGTGGGTTTGTCACTGGGGATGTGTGGGGTTTGTCACTGGAGTTATTTGCGGTTTGTCACTGGGTCTGTGTGGGGTTCGTAACTGGGGTTTGTCAATGCAGGTGTGTAGTTTTTATCACTGGGGTTATTTGCGGTTTGTCACTGCGTGTGTGAGGGTTTTGTAACTGGGAATGTATGGTTTTGTCACTGGGGGAGTGTGGGGTTTGTCACTGGGAGTGTGAGTTTTGTAACTAGGGGTGGGTGGGGTTTGTCACTGGGTGTGTGGGTTTTGTAACTAGGGGTGTGTGGGGTTTGTCACTGGGTGTGTGTGGGTTTTGTAACTGGGTGTGTTGTTTTTGTCACTGGGTGTGTGTGGGGTTTGTCACTGGGTGTGTGTGGGTTTTGCAACTGGGTGTGTGTGGGGTTTGTCACTGTGGTTGTCTGGGGTTTGTCACTAGGGATGTGTGAGTTTTGTCACTGGGAGTGTTGGTTTTGTCACTTTAGGTGTGTGGGGCTTGCCACTGGGGGTGTGTGGGGTTTGTCACTGGGGGTGTGTGGGGTTTGTCACTAGGGGTGTGTGAGTGTTGTCACTGGGTGTGTGGATTTTGTAACTGGGGGTGTGTGGGGTTTGTCACTGGGGGTGTGGGTTTTGTAACTGGGGGTCTGTGGGGTTTGTCACTGGGTGTGTGTGGGGTTTGTCACTGGGTGTGTTCGTTTTGTCGCTGGGTGTGTGTGGGCTTTATTACTGGGGGTGTGTGGGGATTGTCACTCGGGGTGAGTGGTTTTGTCACTGGGTGTGTGTGGGTTTTGTCACTGGGTGTGTGTGGGTTTTGTCACTGGGTGTGTGTAGGTTTTGTCACTGGGTGTGTGGGGTTTGTCACCTGGGCTGTGTGGGGTTTGTCACTTGGGGTGTTTGGATTTGTCACTGGGGGTGTGTAGGTTTTGTCACTGGGGGTGGCTTGCTTTTGACACTGGGATTTTGTGGGATTTGGCTCTCGTAGTGTGAGGGGGTGGTCAGTGTGGGTGTGTTGGTTTTGTCACTGGGGGTGTGTGTGGTTTGTCACTGGGTGTGTGTGGTTTTGTCACTGGAGGTGTGTGGGATTTGTCACTGGGTGTGTGTGGGGTTTGTCACTGCAGGTGTGTGGTTTTTATCACTGGGGTTATTTGCGGTTTGTCACTGGGTGTGTGTGTGTTTTGTAACTGGGGGTGTGTGGTGTTTGTCACTGGGTGTGTGTGCGCTTTGTAACTGGGGGTGTGTGGTGTTTGTCACTGGGAGTGAGTGGTTTTGTCACTGGGTGGGTGTGGTGTTTGTCACTGGGGGTGTGTTGGTTTGTCACTGGGGGTGTGTGGATTTTGTCACTGGGTGTGTGTGGGTTTTGTCACTGGGGCTGTGTGGGGTTTGTCACTGGGGGTGTGTGGGGTTGTCACTGGGTGTGTAGGTTTTGTAACTAGCGGTGTGTGTGGTTTGTCACTGGGGGTGTTTGGGATTTGTCACTGGGGGTTGTGTGGTTTGTCCCTGGGTGTGTGTAGTTTGTCACTGGGAGTGTGTGGGGTTTGTCACTGGGGGTGTGTGTAGGTTTTGTCACTGGAGGTGTGTGGGTTTTGTCACTGGGTGTGTGTAGTTTGTCACTGGGGGTGTGTGGTTTTGTCACTGGGGCTGTGTGGGATTTGTTACTGTGGGTGTGTGTAGTTTGTCAGCGGGGGTGTGTGGTTTTGTCACTGGGGGTGTGTGGTTTGTCACTGGGTGTGTGTGGGTTTTGTCACTGGGGGTGTGTGGGGTTTGTTACTGCGTGTGTGTAGTTTGTCACTGGGGTTGTGTGGGGTTTGTCACTGGGTGTGTGTAGTTTGTCACTGGACGTGTGTGGGGTTTGTCACTGGGGGTGTGTGTAGGTGTTGTCACTGGAGGTGTGTGGTTTTGTCACTGGGGGTGTGTGGTTTTGTCACTGGGGGTGTGTGGGTTTTGTCACTGGGGGTGTGTGGGGTTTGTCACTGGGCCTGTGTAGGTTTTGTCACTGGGGGTGTGTGAGATTTGTCACAGGTGGTGTGTGGGGTTTGTCACTGCAGGTGTGTGGTTTTTATCACGGGTTATTTGCGCTTTGTCACTGGGTGTGTGTGGGATTGTCACTGGGGGTGTTTGTGGTTTGTAACTGGAGTTATTTGTGGTTTGTCACTGGTCTGTTTGGGGTTTGTAACTGGGTTTGTCACTGCAGGTGTGTGGTTTTTATCACTGGGAATATTTGCGGTTTGTCACTGGGTGTGTGTGGGTTTTGTAACTGGGGGTGTGTGATTTTGTCACTGGGGGTGTGTGGTGTTGGTCACTGGGGGTGTGTGGGTTTTGTCACTGGGTGTGTGGGTTTTGTTTCTAGCGGTGTGTGGGGTTTGTCACTGGGTGTGTGGGTTTTGTAACTGGGGGTGTGTGGGGTTTGTCACTGGGTTTGTGTGGGTTTTTTTACTGGGTGTGTTGTTTTTGTCACTGGGTGTGTGTGGGGTTTGTCACTGGGTCTGTGTGGGTTTTGCAACTGGGTGTGTGTGGGGTTTGTCACTGTGGGTGTGTGGGGTTTGTCACTAGGGGTGTGTGAGTTTTGTCACTGGGTGTGTGGGTTTTGTCACTTTAGGTGTGTGGGGTTTGTCATTGGGGGTGTGTTGGTTTTGTCACTGGGTGTGTGTGGGTTTTGACACTGGGTGTGTGTAGGTTTTGTCACTGGGTGTGTGGGGTTTGTCACTGGGGCTGTGTGGGGTTTGTCACTTGGGGTGTTTGGGTTTGTCACTGGGGGTGTGTTCGTTTTGTCACTGGGGGTGTGTGGGTTTTGTCACTGGGTGTCTGTGGGGTTGGTCACTGGGTGTGTGGGTTTTGTAACTGGGGGTGTGTGGGGTTTGTCACTAGGGGTGTTTGAGTTTTGTCACTGAGTGTGTGGGTTTTGTAACTGGGGGTGTGTGGGGTTTGTCACTGAGGGTGTGGGTTTTGTATCTGGGTGTTTGTGGGGTTTGTCACTGGGTGTGTGTGGGTTTTGTCTCTGCGTGTGTGTAGGTTTTGTCAGTGGGTGTGTGGGGTTTGTCACTTGGGGTGTTTGGGTTTGTCACTGGGGGTGTGTAGGTTTTGTCACTGGGGCTGTGTGTAGGTTTTGTCACTGGAGGTGTGTGGTTTGTTACTGGGTGTGTGTAGTTTGTCACTGGGGGTGTGCGGGGTTTGTCATTGCATGTGTGTAGTTCCTCACTGGGGGTGTGTGGGGTTTGTCACTGGGGGTGTGTGTAGGTTTTGTCACTGGGGGTGTGTGGTTTGTCACTGGGGGTGTGTGGTTTTGTCACTGGGGGTGTGTGGGATTTGTCACTGGGGGTGTGTTTAGTTTGTCACTGGGAGTGTGTGGGGTTTGTCACTGGGGGTGTGTGGCTTTGTCACTGGGTGTGTGTGGGTTTTGTCACTGGGTGTGTGTGGGGTTTGTCACTGGGCCCGTGTAGGTTTTGTCACTGGGGGTGTGGTGGTTTTGTCACTGGGTGTGTGTGGGTTTTGTCACTGGCGGTGTGTGGGGTTTGTCACTGGGCCCGTGTAGGTTTTGTCACTGGGGGTGTGTGAGATTTGTCACTGGGGGTGTGTGGGCTTTGTCACTGCAGGTGTGTGGTTTTTATCACAGGTTATTTGTGGTTTGTCACTGGGTGTGTGTGTGGGTTTGTCACTGGGGGTGTGTGGGATTTGTCACTGGGTGTGTGTGTGTTTGTCACTGGGGGTGTGTGGGGTTTGTCATTGGAGTTATTTGCGGTTTGTCACTGGGTCTGTGTGGGGTTTGTAACTGGGGTTTGTCACTGCAGGTGTGTGGTTTTTATCACTGGGGTTATTTGCGGTTTGTCACTGGGTGTGTGTGTGGTTTGTCACTGGTGGTGTGTGGGGTTTGTCACTAGGGGTGTGTGAGTTTTGTCACTGGGTGTGTGGGTTTTGTCACTTTAGGTGTGTGGGGTTTGTCACTGGGGGTGTGTGTGGTTTGTCACTAGGGGTGTGTGGTGTTTGTCACTGGGTGTGTGGGTTTTCTAACTGGGGGTGTGTGGGGTTTGTCACTGGGGGTGTGGGTTTTGTAACTGGGGGTCTGTGGGGTTTGTCACTGGGTGTGTGTTTGGTTTGTCACTGGGTGTGTTCGTTTTGTCGGTGGGTGTGTGTGGGGTTTATCACTGGGGGTGTGTGGGGCTTGTCACTGGGGATGTGTGTGTTTTGTCACTTGGGCTGTGTGGGATTTGTCACTGCAGGTCTGTGGTTTTTATCACTGGTGTTATTTGCGGTTTGTCACTGGGTGTGTTTGGGTTTTGTAACTGTGGTTGTGTGGTTTTTGTCACTGGGGGTGAGTGGTTTTGTCACTAGGGGTGTGTGGTGTTTGTCACTGGGGGTGTGTTGGTTTGTCACTTTGGGTGTGTGGGTTTTGTCACTGGGTGTGTGTGGGTTTTGTCACTGGGTGTGTGTAGGTTTTGTCACTGGGTGTGTGGGGTTTGTCACCTGGGGTGTGTGGGGTTTGTCACTTGGAGTTTTTGGATTTGTCACTGGGGGTGTGTAGGTTTTGTCACTGGGGGTGGCTTGCTTTTGTCACTGGGATTGTGTGGGATTTGTCTCTCATGGTGTGAGGGGGTGGTCAGTGTGTGTGTGTGGGGTTTGTCACTGGGCCCGTGTAGGTTTTGTCACTGGGGGTGTGTGAGATTTGTCACTGGGGGTGTGTGGGCTTTGTCACTGCAGGTGTGTGGTTTTTATCACAGGTTATTTGCGGTTTGTCACTGGGTGTGTGTGTGGGTTTGTCACTGGGGGTGTGTGGGATTTGTCACTGGGTGTGTGTGTGTTTGTCACTGGGTGTGTGTGGGGTTTGTCATTGGAGTTATTTACGGTTTGTCACTGGGTCTGTGTGGGGTTTGTAACTGGGGTTTGTCACTGCAGGTGTGTGGTTTTTATCACTGGGGTTATTTGCGGTTTGTCACTGGGTGTGTGTGTGGTTTGTCACTGGGGGTGTGTGGGGTTTGTCACTGGGTGTGTGGGTTTTCTGACTAGGGGTCTGTGGGGTTTGTCAGTGGGAGTGTGGGTTTTGTAACTGGGGGTGTGTGGGGTTTGTCACTGTGGGTGTGTGGTGTTTGTCACTGGGCGAGTTGGTTTTGTAACTGGGGGTTTGTGGGGTTTGTCACTGGGGGTGTGCGGGGTTTGTCACTGGGTGTGTGTAGTTTGTCACTGG